>NW_026852465.1:0-16533 GCF_026571515.1 Ruditapes philippinarum
TAGTTAATCATTTTAAGAGCAAAACTGATAATTGTTAACACATATGTATAATCTTAATCTATAAAAGTGTAGAATCGTGACATAAAATATTCAAACTATTTACCTGAAATAGCAATACAGTTTTCATGTAGGACCATTTATGTCTAAGATAATCTTTGAATAATGACTGAAACAAAACAAATTGTTGAAAATAGTTAAAGGATCACCATGCTACGTTTAGAGTAATATAATACTGAAAGTTTCTAGCTGTTTATGGTCATGTTAAAGAGCAGATTACCCTTACGTCATACAATTTATAAAAAAAGTATAAAATGATTTGATTTATTAACTGTTTCATGGTACTGGATAGAAAAACATTTAATGTCCTTCATGTTAGGAAAATAATATAATGTAATAAACGGGTTTGTACTAAAATTACATAAATAATAAAAATATGCGTCCTCAAATTTAAAGGTATAAGGATATCGTTTATATTTTTTACATATACAATGTAATTATATTTTTATATGTACATGTAATTATCGTTAGACATAAACTTTACTGTTTAACTTGATACAGAATGAACACATGCACATATTTTATTTCTTATTTGTCGTTAGACATAAACTTTACTGTTTAACTTGATACAGAATGAACACATGCACATATTTTATTTCTTATTTGTCGTTAGACATAAACTTTACTATTTAACTTGATACAGAATGAACACATGCACATATCTTATTTCTTATTTGTCGTTAGACATAAACTTTACTGTTTAACTTGATACAGAATGAACACATGCACATATTTTATTTCTTATTTGTCGTTAGACATAAACTTTACTGTTTAACTTGATACAGAATGAACACATGCACATATTTTATTTCTTATTTGTCGTTAGACATAAACTTTACTGTTTAACTTGATACAGAATGAACACATGCACATATTTTATTTCTTATTTTGTGTGTGTATGTGAGGGATGTTAGAAAACAATCATAAAAATGACAAGAATTATCTTTTAATATTTCACTAAAGAAATTTTAAAAATGCCTTTAAACGCGCATTAAAGGAATTTGTAACTTTAGAATTTATAACTTAATTTTCTTAAATTGAAAATTAAAATTCGCCTGTCGTTTCACAATATGGTATTTCTATTTTAGTAAAAATATATTAGTAACTGCAGACTGTACAGAATAAATTGCCTGGTAAATTTAATTTAATATTATTTTGTTTTGTATTTGCACGAATGTACTTATTGGAAAGCCTTAAAATGAAATGTTCTAATATTACATGTCAGTGTTCAAAGGACACATAAACACATATATCATTCACTGCAGTTGTTTATTTTTAAACGGCCTAAAATTAAATTAATAAAAACATGTATTGTTTTTTTTGTTAAATATGTTGTATATGTAACTAAAGGCAAATGCTTCAAATATACCTTTGAAGTTATTTCTTATTATTAATATCAACATTATTAATATTGTGTTTTTATTTTTAACACTACCTTTTAACTACAAACACAATTCTGATATGTTTTAGTGTGTGTGTTTTTGTCCTTCTGACAGATTTTTTATTAACTTTGCTGCTTCAAGTATTCCTACTTGAATACTGTATAATCACCCTTAGGATATGTTTCCTGCTTTTAAATTGTCTTATGCCCATTGTTTCTCGTGTATGGCACAAAACATTATTTTTATCCGCGAACCATATGTCGCTTGTCATGGAATAGCATTAATGTGTAAAGTTTGTTTGTTAGTTTGTCTGCATAATCACAATACTAATACCGTTTGGAATAGTTCAGAATAAAAACCTTGTAAGCATCTAATATTGTTAAGATGACAATGTGATTATCCTTTTAAAGCAAAGTCATTTATGGTAGTATTGTGATATTGCAGACTAACTAACCAGTGTTTGTGTCAAAACAAAATATATTAATTTTGATAACCATTTAGCGATAGGTGCCAACTTTCAACAATAAATCGAAAGAGGACAGTCGCATATAAGGTGTCATCGGACATTTGTTCAGCAACAATAACTGGTTAAAGGAGAAAAATGAAAAGAATAAGACTTTTAAGGAAAACTTAAACAGATTTACTTTAACAAACAAACAAACAAACAACAATAAACAACTGAATAAAGTTGTAAACTAAACTAGTCTTACGATTGTCGTCTAGACCAAACATTTATACATATAACAAAAAAAACCAAATACCTGTAATGATATATTATCACAGACCATAATGCATTCCGTTCATGTTAATGATTCGCCTAAATATTAAGACAGGTATTTGTCATTTTTCAATTGATGTTTAGTTGTCTTATATGGCGATATATATAATGCATAATTCATTTCAGAATTGTATAATAGGAAAAGTACAAATTTTATTGAAATGTTTTTTTTTTTGTTGTTGTTGTTTTGCAGAAAGTGAACATACATTCACTTCTTTTAGTGAGAAGGCAGTTAGACAGGTATCAGGTGAAAATGTTTTTATGGTTTCTTTAATATGCTAGTAATATGATTAATGATTATCTCTACATTTTTATGGTGACTTATGTTTTCGAAGAATTCGAAAACTAAGTTTTGTGTTCTTAATAATTTATGACATCAGATTAAAGTATTAAAGTATTTTCTACAACAAAATAGTTATCTTCTTGGCTTACCACAGAACTATACCGTTTTTTATGTTATGCAAAGCAAGTATCAACAATCCAAATCCACACAGAATATTGTTAGAGGAAAAGATTAAATTTAAGAGACTACTAAGGTTTTATTTGACATAGAGAACTAGGCATTGTCGTTTTATTCAACAACATATATTTTCTTATATTAAAATAAAACAAAGAAAGGCACATCCTACATGTAGCAAATGAGATAGCGTTTTAAATCGCAATATCAAATCTCAAAATAAATTATGAAATCTCATACAAAGATAATAGATTCGAAATTATTTTCTCCCATTTTTGTTGGTTTGAATTATAGAATTTATTTTGACACCTGCATTTATTCTACATTGTGATGGTCTTTCTTGAAAGTGACCAACGATAAACGATGTTCGATGGTTGAAATTGAAAACGATCATTTTTGTACATGACATTAAAACTATTTAATCATGAATAACTATCATAGTTAATTATTGTCCCTTATTTACATGTCTTATGCTTGTTAAATATTATATATTTCCCTAGACAACTTTAACATTCCATACACTCACTTTAGCCTTGATCTTATCGTTTTCTCAGACAATTATTATATATCAAGTGAATTCTGCGGTAAGTTAATAAGGGTATATTCTTGTTTGTACAAGTGAAATATATTATAATTGAATTTTAGATTTTAATTAACTTAATATTACGAAAGGTTTTCGTAACACATTATTGAAATAAAAACTGTGTTTAATTAAAACCCTTTGAAATAGCTTGGAAGAAAATTCTTTGAAGTGT
Source organism: Ruditapes philippinarum (assembly GCF_026571515.1). NCBI lineage: Eukaryota > Metazoa > Mollusca > Bivalvia > Venerida > Veneridae > Ruditapes > Ruditapes philippinarum. The sequence continues at coordinate 3,430 of NW_026852465.1, forward strand.
CTAGTGTGGTTTAAATTTGTAAGTCGGTAATCCTTTTGAACTCAAGATAGAATATATATAATTATGTTTAATAATATCTTGAAATGCACTGTGTCTTCAGTGCAGTATAAGCTGACAAACTAACACATAGTGTATTTCATCTTCAAGATCATTTCATTGACATAGTTGGTATCTCTTATCATTTCAAAAAAACAGTTGATGAAAGTACAAATGTTAATTTAATTTAGTTAACTTAGTTAAATATTCTGATATTTGAAAATTAAGTTTTATTTCTTCGGATTATAAAAGTGAAGATCTTAAAGAGATGTCCTGTCTCCAGCAATTACTTACATATTATAGATCTTGATATCTACTGCAGAAGGTATCCGTGAAACAGCAGAACTAGTTAACATTTCGTAATAAATCTCTTATTGTTGAAGCTCGATTGACAACATTATTATTTTCAGCATCATATCTTAATTCATTTATTGTACTTTATAAATAAAGTTATAGATTTTTCATCATTTAACTTAAAAATAACTTTACAATCCTACTTTCTCTACCTATATATTAAAGGAAACTACTCCAGTAACCAAAAACTGCAGTTTTTGTTAAATTTTAACATTCAATATGCATTGATAAAAATTTTATGGTTTCTCTATGTACTGTTTGAATAGTTTAATAAAACACATACTTCACTCAAATATTACAGTAAAGGAATAAAAATAAAAGATTTAGTATCTATTTGCAGGCACTTTGTGATAACCAATGTCTTAGTTGCATTCTATATGATGATCCGCTTGAAAAAAGATTAAATAATTGAAACTTGTAACATTTTTCCATCATAATACCGAAGTGCATTTCTATTTATCCTGCCATTTCTGGAATACGATTATAACATGTTGGTTTCTTTTACGTCTATTTTTCACCTTTTAAGTATTTTACAAAAATACGACGCTTAAATGTATGCAAAAGCATTTGTTTCAGACAATAGCGATATCAAAAACTACTTAAAGTAATAATTAATGGCTTTAAGCAGAGGAGACTGGCCAGTGTTGAAACGAATGGGTAAAAGCCTTTTTCACCTCATATTTACTGCAGGTCAAAATTATCAAGTGTTAAAGTAGCATTTTTAAAATCTCATTCTTTTATTTTCACACAATAGTTCTTTGCATAGTACCACGAGGCTAGCATTATTGTAAATTCATTGTTTAGTCGAAAATGTTTCAAGTACTCTTTCACCACAGAGTAAAGCAATAGCCAGCATAGAAAGTCTTTGTTTAACTTTTCTTTTCTTGTTATATACCTATATATGACGCGATGGCACTTTAAAAACAGGCATTTACATTACCTTTCAAAAGCCTCAATTTTATTGGTAATTAACTCTACGAGCAGAAACTCAATGTTCACTTGTAAATTGATCTTTATTTTATTTGTTTCTTCACATTTGTTATTTTGAATAGCTTTTTTATTATTGTTAATCAATACGTTCGCGTAGTACAAACCCAGTAGTTGTAGGAGTGACCCATCACTATTTTTTCAAATAATTCCAAAGGTTAATTCATCAACAATTTCACATTTGTTATTATATTAAGTCGCTTGATTGAAAATATATTTCAAACGCAGAAGTTGTAGGCCTGATTTCCTGAGATTGACTGCGCTATATTTGTCTGAACATTTTTCACAAAAAAGGTTAATGTAATTACCTTGGCGCTCCCGTTTTACCATATAATCTAAAGGTTAACATTACTCGTTTAAGCATTAAGTACATTAAATGTCTGCCTAGAGAATCAGAAACAAAAATGATTTGATGGTAACAAAATGTGGTTGCTTTCTTGTTGGTCTTATTAACATGAGCTTAGCTATGATTGCTTACTTTTTTACAATTTAGGAATCTATAGCAAGCAGAAGCTAAGAAAAGACTCTATTTCTTTATTTTTGATCACCAGGTTTTCCGGAGGACAAATCCAAGTATAAGATTTGAGGTAAATCGCCTGGTGGGCGAACGGTCGGACGTAATCAGTTTCTTCTGTGCACAACCCCTCCTACATTTCTCTAAAGATTTTAACCAAACTTTCTTTGTCACCAAAATGCCCTGGTGCATATTGTCGGTGTTATGCGATCCAATCAATTTCCGGGGAATATCGGCCCTTATGTTGTCGAATTAAACAAATACATTTCTGTACTCAACTCATACTACATTCTTCAGGCGCTTTTCACTAAATAAATGTTTTTACAGAAGCATAATCACGAATAGTGCTGGTGCATATTGTTGCTGTTACGTGTCATGCGAATATTTTTATGCCCTTATAATTTTATTTTAATATATGATATACAGAGAAATACTATTCTGTGTGCAAATTTTTTCTTTGATTTAAGAAACTACTAAAGCTATTATAATACATTAAAATCTTAAACATATCTTTGTTATTCATCATATAATATTTCTTAACAAATCACATTTCACTGACCAACATTTAGACATAAGTTGTGCAGTTTTCAGCCTAGAGTATCGAGTAACTGTCATGGACATTTTATAGGTGTAAATATATGTCACTGAAAGCTCCAGTTTGATGTCTGCTATGTTAATTAAAATACATAATAAATAATGCATAATTATATATTGTAAATAATTAACAAATAAATGTACAATGCAAACAAAATGATCAAACAATATGGTATGCTACTGTAATCTAATAGACAGATTTGTATAATTAGTAACATTGATTTGTTCTAAAGTTTGTTGTGTTTAATTACATGACATGTATCTAAGAAGATATTATTAGCATTTCAAATCTTTAGAAGCTAAAATATACAAAATATAATATAATCATCTGTGTATTGTCAAAAGTTAAAAGACAATTATTTCCCCAAAATGTTCGAATTGTAAAATTTCGTTGCATTGCTTCGTTTCTTATTGTGTATTTTAACAATTAAAATGACATTAAAAGCCAGTGTAGGCAGCAATACAGCCAATATATTGCATCGTTGTTTTATTCTATTTACTTAATATATAAGCATGGTACACTTAACACGACTTTGTGTTTTATTTACATTACATATTGTTAGTTAACATACATGTACATAATAAGCTGATGATAACACACGACGACATAAGAAACAGTAGAAATTACTTTCTAGAAATATCGAATAAAGTACATTTACTATTTTAAAGTCAATTTCGCAAGTGCTGAGGGTCATGGATTTTTTTAAAGTTTCCATTACCTCTAATAAAAAGACTTAAAAGGGGTCATCTAATCGCCTGAAGCAATAATTATCAATTCTTTATGTTTATAAAATTCTTCATAGGTAAAGTAGAGGAAACAATGAGTAGCAAATATGAATGCAATCATATAATGACAACAATATTTATTGTTTGTTGAAAACGTGTTTATGTTATATTTTCCAAATACAATACGCTTAAGAAACTGGATGTGTAAAAATAGGATATATGAGTCAAGATAAGCTCTCTCTCAGAATAGGAAGAACATTGGTTCGAACAGATATGAAAAAAATATTTAATTGAGAATAATACAATAACTCAGATATTAATACATATACATGTATCACAATAAATATAATCATACCAGATAATCGACTAAAACTTATAAAAACAAATACAGTATAAAAAAGAATTAGTAAAATAATAAAGCAGAACATATTGTTTTAACCATCCTATGTGCTAAATATATGCATTATATAAAACTGTTTTAGAGTTATTTATTGATAAAATAGCAATTAAAACAGATCCCCTTGGGATATTGCAATCTCCATTATAAAATGTAATATTTAACGTAATATTTCATAATAGATATCAAACCGTTGAATATCTCTTTTCATTTGATGCTGATGCAAATTAATGCTCAAATCCATAAAGTATTCATTGTTTTGTGAATGCTTAATGTTGGCACATGATAATGTACGCCCTTTCAATACGTTGATGTTAGAGTGTGGCTGATATAAACAAAGTGCAATTTAATATCATTCTATTCTGAAGGAAGTAAAACTTACAGATATTTGATAGGCTTTCACATAATATATAAAATATACATTGTTTGTAAGGTATTTGATAGGCTTTCACATAATATATAAAATATACATTGTTTATAAGGTATTTGATAGGCTTTCACGTACATATTGTATTTGTTTTGACTACATAAAATACGCTCGCTTAACTCAATAAAAAGTGCATCGAAAAAATAATACAGAGGTCGGCTGTTCGATACATTTGGCATGCGAACTCTCTCCATGGCCATTTATATCGGCCATAGAGTTAAACGGTTATTTGTCCCCCACTGCTGATTCAGAAATCTTATTGCCCGTTAGTTTTCTAGGAGTTATTTAAGTTGATGTCCCACCGATATAGGTCTAACAATTTATTAATATCGGTGTAAAAACCTCAAAAAACACATTTAAAATAACGTAATAAAAAGAGCGTTCAGAAAACAGAAGATGTCGCTTTAAATTTTCAGGCAAGTATTGAAAGTATTCTACTGCGCATGTTCAATAAAGCTATACAAAAATAGAGCATTTCCTTTGTTTTACAAGGAATTAAACACTCAGCATCCATGTTTTAGTTACACTGTTAAAATAATAATTTAATATATTCAAGTTTGGGTCTGATATAACCATGTTCAAATAATGATAAGGATGAAAAACATTCGTGGGATATTACATTCTTTTATTTTACTATGAGATTTGAATATCTATTTTCCAAGTCACTTGAAAGTATAATTGAGTTTTGTCAGTTTGCTACTTAAGGCGCTTTATAAAATTGAACAAGAATTGATCTGGTATTCACGTTATGAAAGAATTGAACGAACAATTGAAAATGGACTTAAGACAACAAATAATTTAGCAGCCACTTGAAATTAAATGTAACTGTGCTTACATTTGTTTCTTACTATATTTTGTTTATGGTCCATGATGATGTGCTCTGCATGTGCAAACATAAAATAATTCACATGGAACAAAGTTTTGAAAATTCAGCTATCATAATCATTTACTACTTGTTACATGTAGATATATATATCACACCAGTGTAAAACATGAGCACCGCATATTCGCGGCAATATTTAAAATTTTAAGTGATCAAAAAATATTTTTTAGATAAGAGAGACGACCCTTTTATTTAACTTGTCCGGAACAAGTATTATTTCAAATATCACTATAATAGTTAGAAAGATCTATAATGATACATACCAAATAGCTTTGCCTTTGTCACATGAATACTTAAACATACCTATAATATATTCTACAACAAGAGTATGTATGTATGCATGTATGTATGTATGGATGGATGGATGTAAACTTAGTTTTATTATGGCCTATCACCCATTAAGACATTAAATATAGCTTTCCCTGCAGTCATGCCCTTAATGGTTTATTTTTGAAGCACAGAGTGATAATACTTTACATCTAAGGATTATAATTATTATTTTATATTATTATAAAAACAACTGTATCATTGGTTTTTAAATGATACAACTAGAAGAAAGGTACAAATAAAATTACACCAGAAATTCAAAAGCACAAAATATTATACTAAATAGCCTTTTGTAGTTTACGTTGTTTTTTATTTATTTGGCTCCAGTCTGCCTTACCTATTTTAGCATTGTTATTGATCTTTGTTACTCAAGTTATCTAGTCAGCAAGTGATCTATTTCTTTGATTAGGATCATAGAAAACATTACAAACATGACTGTATGGATTTTCATAATTTAAATGCCGACAGTAACAACACGTCCAATCTTTCTATTGGACATAAAACTTCTTGACCTATTTCTCTTTGTTGTACGATCACCAAGGCTTATTCCCGACTGAACCGATCACCCTGAGGTTGGGATTTTCCAATCATCTATCCAACTCACTGATTGTATATTTTTCCTTTTACTTTTTATCTGAATGTTAAATGGAACAACATTGTGAATATTTTGATATTACTATGAAATGTTCATGTATCTTAATTAGCATTCTTCTTTCGTCCACCTCCAGTGTGGCGATCTGGGGCATATCATAATCTGAACCTTTACCGTCTCCAAACTGAGATCTCATTACACTATCTGAAATTTAAAAATAAATCAAATAATCAGTTACAATTGCAAGAAATAAATCTTTTTTACATATTATTTATTAAATGGAATCTGACAAAACTCTCCAACTACTTAAACAAAAAGGGGCTTATTATTTTTTACTTTAGTTTAAACCATGTACGTAGTTTTATGTACCTTTGTATCCATTGATTTTGACAAAAATGGCTTCGTGATCACTTAAATATTTTGAAATATACCCGTCACAAAATCTTGGGTGTTTTTCTTCTTTTCCTCTTAATAATTTCATCTTCCTCCTCTGAACTTTCGACTGTTGTTGAATTATCAAAATGTTCACAAATTCTGATATTTACTGAAAGATGAAACAATATTATGATTATCAAAGCACTTTACGAAAACAACCTGATATAATGTTCAATTAATTATTTTCATTAAGTATTAAATTAAGTTTGTTTCCTAAAAATTAAGTAAAAAATTACGATTTTTGCAATTGAACATTGACCTTGCTAACTATAGCATTTTCGTTGAAATGATTTTGTTTTAATTAATATTGTATATTACGATATCACATTTAAGTGAAATAGTTTTCGTATTTTGCGTTACCATAAAATTGGTCATAATCGTTTTAAAATTTAACCATGTGATCCAGGGATGTTTGTCGAATATAATACGCAAAATCCAATTATATATATTTACTTCAATTGTAAGAGAAATAAGAGAAAGAAAAATACAAAACATTTTTTATTTTAAAATTGGCAATGCATTTGCAATTTTTTGAATGAAAGAATCAAACATCGTGATAAATATTGACCAAACCTTTTTGAAAGCATCTTTGTGAAATTTGTTGTTCAATCATACAGAGGTGTTTGAAGAAACAAAAGTAAAACTAAGATCATTAATCTTCCTTAACTCATAAGGGCATGGAAAACTGACATAACAAATACCGAATCAATTCTACTCGCGCACAATTTAATATGAAAATGTTATTTTTAATATTCATTATAATTTATACAAATGCTCATACAACATCAAAGAAATTCACATGTTACTGTCATGTGTTATAGCTATTATATCTGCCCTGCATGATCCGATCTGCTAAGAGTATAAAGGACAGTCTAGACTGGCTGACGGTACAAACGTTTTATGATATGAGCATATAACTTGTTTCACTATATTTGATAAGCATGCTAATTAACAAACTATTATTTTTATTGATTTATAACCTTGATAATTAATGTGTTTACTGACTGATAATATGTTGTCTGATTACATTAATGTCAAAAACAGTGTGGTTTCGTTTCAGATATACTTATCTTACCAAAGTAGATATAATTTAAATCAGTTCTGCTATGAATATTAAATAGAAGTACATATGATTACAAACAAAGTACTCACTAATCATAAGGCTGTTGAATCATTTTATTACTATAATAGCCTGTACAGTATGGAAACTTTGATTGATCAAATATATTTACATGTATTTACTTTAAGCGAACATGGCTAAAATAGATGCGCACCAAAATATTTCAGACAACATATCACAAATTCATATGAGGTTATTTTCAAATAAGTATAAATAGAAATGAAAATGCGTTGGTTGCTATTATTTCTTTGTATCTGATTACATAATATGAAATAATTGCCATTAAGGGGGATTTATTGTCTGGTATCATCTGGTAATGCACTGATCCTCGTGCGTATCTTTCGCAATAAATCGCAAGAAATTTATACCGTAAAAACGTCGCGCTTTACACTGTGACATGTTTATGAATGGGAAAAGATAATAAAATGGTATAAATGATAAGTGATGTTCTTTTACCAAATTCAGAGGTAAGAAACTGATTGACTCTACAATAATAGAAAAAAATAATAACAAATGGCAAAGGATACCCCCGCGCTCCCCTACCGTCTCTGCCACGCACATAAGAAAAAATATTGATAATAAACGCGTCAGACTTGTTATCAAAATATTACTAATCGCATAGGTTCAAACACTTTCAGGGGTAAGCACCCACGTGGTGAAGATGTTGGCATTGTGGAGCATAAAACATTAATGCAAATACTGGTCACCAAAAGTATAATGTATCTTCCCCTTACAATGGCACAGTAATTTGATAACAAACATATGAATGACTCTCAGCCATGTTATCTACTTTCCTGTTTTGAATATGCTTGACAATATTTGCTGTGATGTTTGTAATTAGAGATAAAATCAGTATGGTTGTTTACTCTCCATCGACCTTTCTAATACCGAATTGTTTACATACTCAAAACTAGATTATTATTTAATGAGATTCCATGCATTTTACAAATCATGTGCAGTAGATAATTGTTTTATATCATGTAATTTAAAAGAATTATAATTTTTGTGAGTAAACCAGACAAAAACCAGCAAGAATTAAGAGATAGAACATGTCTATTCCTGTTAATCTAGTATTAAGTTGTACAAATACAAAAGTAGCCTTCACAGATTAAGATTTGCTTGTAAATCTTAGTTTTGATGGAGAGAGATTTACAACAGTCATTGACCGTTTTGATGTATGTGTGGATGCATGTATGGATGGGTGCATGTATGTATGTATTCATGTTTGTATATAAATGCGTATGTATGTATGTATGTATGTATGTATGTATGTGTGAGCGTGCGTATGCGTGTGTGCGTGCGCGCGCGCGCGCGCGTGTGTGTGTGTGTGTGTGTGTGTGCTCTTGTAAGGACCAGCAACTGAGGACATTTGTCAGGAATAACAGCAAAGAGTGAGGACATGACCGACAATTGAGCCCATCCTCAATTGACAAAAATATTTTATACTCTAAAAATGCTTATTTTTTGCTAAAACATGTAAAAAAATGGTAATCAAGTTGTGTCCTCGGTTGGAGGTCTCATATGATGGGTGTGTCGGGGCTGTGTGTCGACCTAAAAAAGTAGCCATTTTTGAACTTCCCACTCGGCGAATTATTGCGTCCTCAATTGCTGGTCAGATTTGACAAAACTGGAATACAGCATTTCTATTGGTTGAAATTAATGCCAAAAAATGGGAAATATTATTTAAGCTGTTAATTAGTAGATGTAGACACTTTAAGAAAGATTTAAAATCCACTATGAATTTATAAACAGGTAAAATTTGTAAAGGTTATCTGCTTACTTACCGGAAGTCATTTAAAGGAAATTTGGAATCGGACATTTTTACTGCGTGGTACAGTACAGGAATGCGGAGGCAGAAAAAGGTAAAAGAATCTAAATTTTGATGCTATATTACTTCTAATAATTCATTGCAGCTTAATAGGCTTTACAGTTATACTATTTGTTTTTCTATATTGTTTAGTCCTAAAGTTTAGACAGCCTCAATTGATCATAGTACATGTACAGAAATCAACTCGTACCCAAACCATTTCGTTTTATCATGCCTGTTGAAAGGACTGATTAAAAATTCTTTAAATAAGAAAAAAATATTAAATCTAATAAAATTGAAATAAAAAACAACAAGAATTGTGAATGTTACCGCAGGGAATAGGTAAATTTTTATTTGTCACTTATTTTTCGCGATGCCGCTTTTTATTAAATAAAAAATTGGAAGCTGTGTTTTGTTTAAAATGTGTGTATAAAACACTAAAAATGCGTTGATGAATGAGAACTACTGAAGGTATTGTTTACACAACTTGAACGAAGATATCTGCCAGTATGTGTAAGTTAGTTCTACATAAAATAGATCTATATATAAGGAATATTTTCTATAAGGGGTTTATTTTATTAGTTCTACATAAAAATGATATAAGCTAGGAATATTTTCTAAGGGGTATATGTAGTAGAGTGAATAAGGAAGAAAAAACCCAGCTTAATGGTCTGTTGATGTAGGGTTTAAGAAATTATATTTCAAATCTTTCTTGTACAGTACACGGGTTTCCAATTTTTGGTACATGAATTACCATTTTCCTTAAGCCTGTTCAATATTCAAACTCTGACACCCCCTCCCCCTTTCCCACTCTACTCTGCTTATTCATCATATATTAAACTGCATAAATGCAGCAAAGACCGGGAAGGTACGGGAATTAGTCTGTCCGGAAAAGGGGAGGTAAATAAAAAAATGTAAACAGAAGTCTATTTTTACAGAATCGGTGTGTATAGGTTTGTATAAGATATATAGCTACTGTGCAGGAGTAACTGTGAATTTAAGTGCAGCTGTTACAAAGGGTTGAGTGATATTCGATGGAGGATTATTGTTACACTCTTTTTACTACACAGAGGTTTGCCTACATATGCGGTGAAGATTAACAACAACAACAATGGCGGTCTGAGGCTGAGCACAGAATAATTTTTCTGCCTCTTGAAAGTTGATGAGTTTTCGATTTACAAGTGTTTGGAAGGCCATTAAGTTTGACTAAATCAGATTTAACATTTACTTTCTGGTTACTATGCTGGTTATGTTTGGAAGATAAGAAAGTCACAAATCAACCTCAAGATTACTAAATTGGCCTGTGTTCAAAGCACATGAAAACAGGCCTTGGTGGTTTCTTTGGGCAAGAAATTTATTGCTTACAACCAAGCTAAAAGCCAAAGGTAAATCAATATAGTATATTAAACAGTAGTACAGTAGGGTGTATGTTCCGTTTACACGCAAACACATGCTCTTTGAAAAAAACACATGCAGGTTACACACTATACGAACGAATGTAGAGGCACTCTTACGAAATGAAATACGCAGATGCATGCTAAACGATATACGCTAAACGATATATATGCACGCAAAATAGAAAAAAGTTTCTAAACTTTAAATATCCTTATATAAAGTTTTTTAACAATATTTGCTAGATTGTTAAGCGATTTGAATAAATGATGGAAGTGGCTAGCCGTACGGGCCCCCGGATGGAAGTGGCTAGCCAGGACACACTGTATTGGCTAGCCGCATGGCACTTTTAAAAAATATATGGAAGGCGAAAGTGCATAATATGTTAATTATGACTTAAAGCCGAGAATTTTAGACAAGAATGTTTACTTTTTAGAGATTAATTGACGCGTTGGTGACAGTAAAGAATGTACTTCGTCATCTCAAGACGTCGAGAAAAAAAAAATAGCGTTTGCGTTGCAGTTAAATAACATCAATTGAAATAGTTTTTACAAAATTTTGATGATAATCTTTTTTGTTCCATTAAGTTTAATTTTTTTAAATTGAAAAAAAAAAAAAAACAACACCGAAAATAATTGTTGTTGGGCTCTGATAATTGCATTCAATTACCGTCAGTATAGAAGTTTGTCCATCGTCATCATTAAGGAAAGTTTGCATTATTAAATTATTTTTCTTTTTCACTGTTTTTTTTTAATATTCTTTTTTTTATTGACATGTATTTATTTATTCCCCTCCGATCATTATTTATTCGATCCATGTGCTTAACAGATTTAACAATTCATCTTTCATATAAATCATAAGCATGAACATTAAGGACTTTAATTTTATTAAGCTAGATTATACAACGCTTACTCGTATTCATTTTTTTTTGCAAAATTGCGGAGCATCTTTATTGAAGTGAACAAACTAGGACAAATGCGGAGATTTGATTAAAATTGTTTGTTTAAAGACACAAAATAGAATATGCATTTCGACTTCCATAATATATTTTGAAAAGTGCCGTACGGATAGCCAATACAGTTTGTCCAGGCCTCACGTTCTGTACGGCTAGAACTTTGGCCTAGCCGTACGGGCCCGTACGGCTAGCCACTTCCATAATGATAAGAGTTGTAATGCGCTCAACCTGGAACAACAATTATTATTTTTTGTCGTGCAGCCTCAAGTTAAATGATTTTTGAAATTATAAGCTCATCATGCTCTAATATTAAAAAGTAATTTAACAGGTTCGTCTTTATGCACATTTCTGAAAAAATACTTGCTTTGTAAACATATTTTCAAGACGAGCTAAATCTATATGTTTCAGGACTTTACACCTCCTGGGATTTTCAGGCTTAAAACGGTTAGGTCTTTTCTTTTAAAATCTGATAGCTATATAAAATAAATACCATGCATTACGGGTTATATATATTATATATGTAATACTATAATATAACACACTCGTGCAAACAATTATATTCATGATTGTATTAAAAAGAAGATTTTTCGGTGATATATACAATGAAATTCCCCTGGGAAAATTATTATTGATATGATATTTTATTAGCTCGACTATTCGATAAGAATAAGTAGAGCTATTGCAGTCACCCGAGCGTCGGCGTTGGCGTAACCACTTATGTTAAAGTTTTTGTAATAGTTTAAATATTTTCAAAGTCCATAGACATATGGCTTTAAACTTTGCACACTTGTTCACCATCATGACCCCAACCTGTAGACAGGAGGAGGTAACTCTATCAAGCATTTTGATAGAATATGCTCCTTTTTCAACTTAGAATTTACATTTAAGTTTTTGTGAACACCTCATTTTTTTCAAAGTTCATTGACACAATTGGCTTTGAAACTTTGCACACTTGTTTCAACATTATGACCCAACCTGTAAACAGGAGGAGGTAACTCTATCAAGCATTTTGACAGAATTTATGCCCCTTTTTCGACTAAGAATTTACGTTTTAAAGTTTTTGTAATAGTTCAAATATTTTCAAAGTCCATAGGACATATGGCTTTGAAACTTTGCACACTTGTTCACCATCATGACCCCAACCTGGAAACCAGGTGGAGGTAACTCTATCAAGCATTTTGACAGAATTATGCCCCTTTTTCGACTTAGAATTTACGTTAAAGTTTTTGTAATAGTTCAAATATTTTTCAAAGTCCATTGACATATGGCTTTGAAACTTTGCCACACTTGTTCACCATCATGATCCCAACCTGAAACAGGCTGGAGGTAACTCTATCAAGCATTTTGACAGAATTATGCCCCTTTTTCGACTTAGAATTTACGTTAAAGTTTTTGTAATAGTTCAAATATTTTCAAAGTCCATTGACATATGGCTTTGAAACTTTGCACACTTGTTCACCATCATGACCCCAACCTGTAAAAAACAGGAGGAGGTAACTCTATCAAGCATTTTTTTTACTATCAAGCACTAAGAATAGGTCGAGCCGGGGGGCGAGCT
>NW_026852466.1:0-46931 GCF_026571515.1 Ruditapes philippinarum
GATAATAAAATTCTTGTTTATACAAAATTTTTCATAGTTAAATCCCAACTTTTCAGAACATAATACAATATATCTTGTCTACATGTTGAAATCCCAACATTTGAGGGTCATTATAGAAATATCTTGTCTAGATGTTTAAATCCCAACACTTGAGAGACATAATACATCTTGTCTATATGTTAAAATCCCAGCACTTGAGAACACTAAATGAGTCATTATAGACGTTTTTACAAGACATATATGTTTTTTCAGCAAAATAAAATGTAAATATAAATGTAAGTATTTAATTATACTTCGTTTCTAATAGATTATTTACAACTGTATCGCCAGTGTTATTTTACTTTATGCTTTTTTGTCCGTTTACTTTCTTTATCGTCCGCTAGTGTCCTATATATGCACGTAAGAATAGTTTTAGATGAAGACGTAAAAAGTCTAACTACCCTTACCTTTTATTGCAATATCTATACGAAGAAAGTTATTTTTGAAGGATAATGGAGTAACAAACATGAATTATCATATAAAATATAAATGTATCTATAATAAAACGTAATAAAAGTGACATAAAATTCAATCTTTTTTTTAATTCATTCAAAGCACTATTAACTAAATGTATCAGATTTCCATTATCACGGATTTTAATTGTAAATTTAAACACGTGCCATTATATCCAATTATTATCAAGCTACCATCGCCAAATTAACCATCTGCTATTTATATCGTCCGTGTTTCGCTCTTTCTCTATAATTATTGTGAGCGTTTAGACTGTGCCATTGTATACACTCAAGTGTTGGGATATTTTGTTCCTGAAGTGTTAATATATAGCCAATTCGAATATTTTATTAAGAAAAAAAAATAAAAATGGATTTAAGTTCATTTTCTTTAGGAAATGCAGATATGTTGCAGACGATTGCAACTCTTCAATGGATCCAAAATGGCGATTCTGGAATGTTAGAAAAACTGTCTTCATTCAGAGTTGGGTTCGTAATTACTAAAGGATTCAGTTTCTAGCAGTGTTGAGTGTATAATAATTTCATTCAACAATAATAACTTACAATTTACAAGGCTTCTGTTGTGATTACATTAATTAAATTTTATTAAGAAATGATTTAAAAATTAATATGATTATCTGATCAATCTGACTAAAGTTCAGATCATTTTGTTTATCTATGGGTGACCACGATATGTTACCCTTATAATACTATCCCCCCCCCCCCCTTACCAGTTCCCCCTTCCCCACTAGTCCAACTAATTAGACTTGTCAAAGAGACATCGAGATAATATTGGACGAGCGATGTCTTAATCGTCTCACAGTATGAAAAAAAAAAGTCTGTAAAATAGGTAGCTGAAGGTCTTCAGCGTACCCGTTTATATGACATGACGTGAACGCTGAAGACAGACCCATAGGGAAAGTCCACCAATAATTCGTGCTAGGAAACTGACACGCTCATATTCATTCATCAAACATGCCATGAAGTAAAGTGAAGCATACCTTGATAAAACTATGTAAAATCTGTTGATAAGCCAAGAATGGGCATATAAAAAACTTATTGCGAACATAAACTACCTAATAGTTTCTGACAGGTAAAAAATTCAGCACTTGGCCGCCATATTGCCAAATTTTTTAACCACGTGATTGAGAGATTGATCTTTACGAAAACAGAACCCATGTGCTTCCAACTTTATTATAAATTACTCTTTTAAAGATATTAAAAAGGTGATAAACTGACTTTTGTATTCAATATAATGTTATTATAAAGTACTGAAAAAAATAAAGAAAATAAATAAAAACATTATCTTGAATTATAAATATTGAAATCATGTCAACAAATATGTTCTAAATATAGTCCACGACTCCCCGCGAATGACGTCACACAGTAGTAGGTCTCGCGAAGCTTCTAAATGTCATGGCCGACTGTAGTCGGCGTAATTGATGTTTCACAGTTAAATTGGCAATTTTAATGACAGTATTAATGTATATATATTTTAAATGGTATAGAACGATATTAAAATAATTGTTTTATCGCAAAATGCACAAAAGTTAAATGGGACAAGGGTATTGGCAAATGAAAAATAAGGTTAAATCAGCTTATAAATGCTACATTGTATTCTGGTTAAGTTTCGTAACTGGGTTAATCCAAAACTTCAATGCCGCATCAGATGAAAAACAAAAATATTAAAAAGCGGCATATTAAGTTTTGGAAGCCAGAACTATAAATAGGTCAAACAGTTCATGCCAAATTAATTAAACTAGATCCTCTGCAGACTGTTTTCACCTGAAAATCAATGGACAGACATGCACTCCTCAGGATAGGAGGGATTAGGGGAGGCAAATACTTGATGAACCTTCTATACAATATATACTCCTGATATAGCCTGGCATGTTAACTGGTCACTACCCAGTACCCTAGGCCTAAGCACCCCCTACCTGTCCCAAACAATCTAAACTGCAGTATTTAAAAACAAGAGCTGTCCGTAAGACAGCGCGCTCGACTTTTTTATTGCTTGCCAATAAAAAAAGTTTTTGCAGTAAAAGGCAATACAAGAATCTCTGTATTTTGGACATGTTTGGGAATCATGATTGTAAACAAGTATTCCAACTTTCAAATTAATATCTCAAACAGTTCAGTCAAAAAGTGGAATGGTACTAAAAACTTAACCAAGATTCTAAGTCGATAAAAGGCCTTAATTTTTAAAACAAATCCTTGACAGAGTTACCTTCTCTTGCGTACAGATGGGGGTAATGATGTGAAATAGCATTAAAAGTTTCAAAGCAATATCTCAAAGGTTAAGGCAATAAGTGGATTTTACCCATATTCAATGTATTTTCTAAGTCAAAAAGGGGCATAATTCTGTCAAAAACCTTGACAGAGTTATGTCCTCTTGTCTGTTGATGAAGGTCGTGATGGTAAACAAGTATGGTCAGTTTCAAAGCAATACCTCCAATGGTTTTGAAATAAAGTGAGGTGGTACAAAAAACTTAACCAAGCTCAATACACTTTCTAAGTCAAAAAAGGGCCATAATTCTGTCAAAAACCTTGACAGAGTTATGTACTCTTGTCTGTAGATGGAGGTTATGATGGTGAACAAGTATGGTAAGTTTCAAAGCCATACTTGTAATACTTCTGAAATAAAGTGGGGTGTGACGCCAACGCCGACGCCGGGGCGAGTAGGATAGCTCCCCTTTTCATAGAAAAGTCGAGCTAAAAACATATAAAATTTTAACTATTTGAAATATGATTTTGATTCCACTTCCTTCATTTCCAATTGCTTAATGCTGTTTAAAATGTGATAACATCAAATGCAAAATATAGTACATGTTCAACCTGATCTTCATTCATGTGTGCATAATGAATAATATAAATTTATAAAATCTTTTATTTAACTTCAGATATGAGATTTACCAGCGGATGAGTGGGGAGAGGGAAGTTGATGCACTAAGGGCACAGACGATAGCAGGAATTGCTAAATATGTCAAGGACCATCCCAATGCTAAAAAAGAAGAGCTCCAGAAAGAAATAGCAAAACATATATTTGCTTTTGCCCACAAAGTGGAGAATTTGTAGAGAACATGTCTAGATCTGCCAGTTGTTACATCTCATATTATCTAAAAAAACAATTTGAATGTGTGGATTGATTGTTTTCATGGACTGAGATGTGTTATTTAGCTTATTAAAGAAAAATATACACATTGTGACACAAAACTGAAAAGATATTATGTACCAAATGAAATTAATACATATTGTCTATCCAATAAGTCAGTGCAATATTGAATTTTAAAAACAGGTTGTAGCCTTTATTGTACCATAGAACTTCCATTTCATTCTATATGTCAAGAAAGAGTGTGTACATTATATTTATGTGATAATTTAGTTCTTCCTCATTCTAATTAAAAGGATGTAAAACTTTTACAGACAAAATGGTTAAACTTAACACTTTTGATATATTTTTTTTATATAATCTTAAGGCAATATCAGAAAAAACGTTTAAATATATTTCTGATTTTTCAGTAGGTTACCATTTAGTGATGTGAGTTCAGACCTATATTACCTGCTTTGACAGAAATTTACGAACATCTTTCTTCCAGTTTAATTAAGTAATTTCATATGATTTCATATTTTACAATAAAAAACATTTTCTGCTAATTATAGGCAGTCCAATATAGTTCTTAATAGCTGTAAAGTTTTACAAGATTATTCTTATGCCTTGTAGCTTTGAAGAGTTGATCTAAAAAATATTTTTTACATGTTGTTGATTTAATCTCTATATTTAATACATATTGTATGTAATCATAGTTTTATGGTTGAACATACTGGCATGAAGCCAGTTTCTTTGTTAGTTTACAGCATTATATGTATATAATATATATATTTACTATTGAATTTGTATCTGTCTGTAGGTTTAATTAAATGATACATTGTACTTTAGTTATATGCTCAAAAAGTCATAAAGCATTGTGAACAGACTTGTTTACCTAAGTCTGCAATTCTGGCCTACACTTCTTTTATATTGTTCAGTAAATATTTTCCTGTATCCAAATTAAGTATAAAAGCCAATTATATCAAAATGATCTTTTAAATTAATAGATTAAATATAGATTCTTTGTGTAACATTGTTTAATAGTCAATTTACCATAAAAATTCAGAAAATGACAGGCCTACACTGTACTGTATAATTTTGAGATTAATACATTTTTTTGTTGTATTTTTCAGATCTGTGCACTCTTAGATTTATCAAGAATACCTCTTGTTTTTATTTTTGTTTGTTATATTCTTAATACGCAAAGACTATTCATAGTGCATATTGCCATATAAAGCAAAAATCTTTAATCTTCTGATAGAACATCACAAAGGGATCATAGGGCTAGAAAAAATGCATAAAGATGGGCTCTATGGCCAAGTGACTGAGGTCTTCCGCCACCACAAAAGCTTGGCAATATTGGTTTGACTAAACCAAAAATAATTGTAAAAATTTCTATTTTGAATTTTATGTAGATTTGTTTTACCTTAAATTAGCTCAATTTCAGTAATTTGACAATTGCATTTGGGCATTTCTTCGTAGAAATACCCGATAGTTTTAAAGCAGCTCACTCTTGTACTTCCAAATGTTGTGTGTTTTAATTATCTACTTTTTTTATTGTATTTTATATCCCATGTGTATGCATTTCTCAAGTAGTTTTTATCTATTTTTATTTATGATTTTGTAAATACTGGTATTGTGTTCATTGTATTTTAAATAATAAACTTTTCAGTATTTATCACATAGTTTTATTTTAATGCAAATCATGTGTAATGAATGGTAATCCAATTGTATTGAATCACTAGCATATAGCGTATCATTTTTGTTGGAAACATTACAAGTCAGAATGACCACAAATATCAAACTCAGCAATAGATGCTAGTCCATGTTACTTTGACACTTGAAAAGCATAACAAAAATATGAGGAAGGTAGAAAGTAGTGGTTAGCCCCATTGACTTCAAACTCCTCATAAAAGTTTTATGTCCATGCTCATTTTATATGTATATATCAAATATCAAAAATAACTCAATAAATGAAGGCTATGAATGTTGTACTTATCAGTTCATATTTGACATTTTGTTGATATTGTAAACACAGCAAGCCTATTGCATGATCTACACATAAGTGACTGACATACATTTGTAAACAGAACACTATCATTTGTATGGCAAGTTACATTAACAAAGCTTGTGTACTATTTTAATCATCAGATATCATTTACAGACAAACTGACAATACACTATTGATCTACTTTAGTAGCCACAATTTTTAATCCAAGAAAAAACAACAGCTGTTGATAGAACAGCGTGCTTGACTATTCTCAGTGTTTGATAGACTAATAGTAACACAAGAGCTTGGATAATGTAGAATTTTCAAAAGGGCCATGAATATGTCCAAATCCATGTTAGAGTTATTGGCCTTAGAAGTGACCTCCAATTATGCTCTCAAATAAGACTGAAGTTTCAACCCCTTCCCTTTGGTAGTTTTGCAGATAAAAATTCTCACGCAAAAAATTAACCAAACTGACGCTTGGGTGAGTACAAAAGCTCTCCTTGCTCTTCGAATAGTTGAGTTAAAAGAAATGAGATAATTGCTGTAAATATTGTAATCTATTAAAATAAGACAAATTATTATCATTATACAAGCTGAAGCTGGTGTCTCTAGTTTTCGAAGGATTATTCAGCTAAAGACATTTTGTCTTCATTTTGGTACCGTAATACAAGAAAACAAGAGGGCCAAGATGGCCCTAAATCGCTCACCTGACCCATCAAACTCATTTGACAAGCATTCTGACCAAGTATTATGACAGGTGAGTCAAAAATGTGACCACTAGTGTTAACAAGGATTTTCCATATTTGAGCAGTGTGACCTAGTTTTTGACCCCAGGTGACCCATATTCAAACTTGACCTAGAAATCATCAAAACAAACTTTCAGACAAATTTCCAGGATATTTGGATCAAAACAGTAGCCACTAGTGTTAACAAGATTTTTCTATTTTTAGCTCATGTGACCTAGTTTTTCATCCGAGATGACCCATGTTCAAACTCATCCAAGCAATTACCTAGACAAGCATCCTGACCAAGTTTGATGACAATTGAGTCAAAAATGTGACCACT
Source organism: Ruditapes philippinarum (assembly GCF_026571515.1). Lineage (NCBI taxonomy): Eukaryota > Metazoa > Mollusca > Bivalvia > Venerida > Veneridae > Ruditapes > Ruditapes philippinarum. The sequence continues at coordinate 6,635 of NW_026852466.1, forward strand.
AGAGTGTTAACAAGGTTTTTCCATATTTGGGCAGTGTGACCTAGTTTTTGACCCCAGGTGACCCATATTCAAACTTGACCTAGAAATCATCAAAACAAACTTTCAGACCAATTTCCAGGATATTTGGATCAAAACAGTAGCCACTAGAGTGTTAACAAGATTTTTCTATTTTTAGCTCCTGTGACCTAGTTTTTCATCCGAGATGACCCATGTTCGAACTCATTTGAGCAATTACCTAGACAAGCATCCTGACCAAGTTTGATGACAATTGAGTCAAAAATGTGACCACTAGAGTGTTAACAAGGTTTTTCCATATTTTGGCAGTGTGACCTAGTTTTTGACCCCAGGTGACCCATATTCAAACTTGACCTAGAAATCATCAAAACAAACTTTCAGACAAATTTCCAGGATATTTTGATCAAAACAGTAGCCACTAGAGTTAACAAGATTTTTCTATTTTTAGCTCCTGTGACCTAGTTTTTCATCCGAGATGAACCATGTTCAAATTCATCCGAGCAATTACCTAGACAAGCATCCTGACCAAGTTTAATGATGATTGAGTCAAAAATGTGACCACTAGAGTGTTAACAAGGTTTTTCCATATTTTGGCAGTGTGAACTAGTTTTTGATCTCAGATAACCCATATTCAAACTTGACCTAGAATCATCAAAACAAACTTTCAGACAAATTTCCAGGATATTTGGATCAAAACAGTAACAGTAGTTACTAGAGTAAACAAGATTTTTCTATTTTTAGCTCCTGTGACCTAGTTTTTCATCCGAGATGAACCATGTTCAAATTCATCCGAGCAATTACCTAGACAAGCATCCTGACCAAGTTTGATGATGATTGAGTCAAAAATGTGACCACTAGAGTGTTAACAAGTTTTTATATTTTTCTTTTGACAGTTTTTCATCTGAGATGACCCACGTTTGAACTCATCCGAGCTATTAACTAGATAATCATCCTGACAAAGTTTGATGATGATTGAGGCAAAAATGTGACCACTAGAGTGTTAACAAACAAGTGTGGACGAACAACAGACGACGAACATTCAACTATCCTAAAAGCTCACCCTGAGCTAGCTTAGGTGTGCTAAAAACAGTGGATTGTGTTTTAAACGTGCTTTTTCATGCATTTTGATCAATATATTTAACAAGGATAAGACATTTCTTTAAAGCAATCTTTTGTAAGGGTTATCAACATACCCTCATAAAGTATCAAATCACACAGAACATAGAATTGTACTTAACTTTGTTAGTTATTTTAATTTATACATATTCAGATAATCACAAAACAAGTTACACATTTTTAAAATAAATCTTATTTCTTTATTTCAAAAAAAAGGAAAAATGCATACAAAATAAGATGAGACAAAAATAAGAGAGACACAAAATTAGCCTAAAGTTACAAAGATATCTGTTAACAGTTTTTTTCACCTTGCTGCAAAGATGCAATACTTCAAAATGTTCATTGTTATGTCAAGAATTTTCTTCATTTGTCTTGTTTAAGCACAAGTAGAAAACTATTCTAAGTCATTTACCAGCCTTTAGAGAGTAATAAAAATCAAAATCAATGATTACAACGAAATCTAGGTTTGAAAATTATTAAATTACATGTAATTGAAAATGACTTTGGTTACTGATAACTGTTGATTACTTGACTACTGATTATGATTAATTGATTACACCATCCAAGATATTATACCAAATAAATAAGTGTTCAAATAATAACTGATTTTCCACAAGTATTTGTTAACTTCTCCTCAAATCTCAATTATTTTTAAAATCATTTAAAAAAGCAACAGAGGAGGAATAGTGTGGAACATATTGTAAACAAAGAAATCATTATAGAAAATTTAATTATCCCACTGAACATCTCCTAAATGGGAGATTTTGTCTAATTTAAATAAATAACATTACATGTAACTAAGTGTAAACACACTTTTTCATAAATATTAAAGGTATAAATAGTATATTAAACATGCACTGCACAAACGTAAATATGAGTTCAGAATGTCAACAGTAATCTGGCTGTTACCTAAAACTCAATATATTTTCACTCATTCAATAAATAAAGAGAATAATTTCATTTTAATATCACTTCAGAAAAACTGCATTACTTTTTTACCCTCCCTCAAGCAATTCTCCCCTGTGAATGTTGGTAATTATGGATACATCCAAAACGTTTACTTTAGTAAATAAATGAAAATGATAACACCATGAGTACAAGTAGTTATGCAGTCATTTCATTAATATTATTCCATGTAAGCCAAGCAAATTGTCATATTTATAAGCAAGACGCAAAAGCTATTATTTTAAAAATATATGATGTTGAGCACTTTAATAAATAATGTTTCTTTTCCAGAACTAATTGGACGATGTCACCTTGAGATTGACCTTGCCTCCGTCTCATTCTCTCTTTTGTATTCTTCATATATTTGTCGGAAATCGCAAACATAATTGTATTGCTGAAACAAGAAAGATGAAAAACCTTGTAAACAATTTACATGTATATATCAAATGAGGTGATAAGTGAAAAAGCATTCAAGAAGGGACACCATTTTTAAAATTAAACAGGGAGAGGGGGCGATGATAATTGTCTGTTTTGACTAGTATTTTCACATCAAGATATAAAGATTTATTTATGTTGGAATATAGAAAACATGTATTTGCATTCATTCAATTAAAGAAAGAGCAATCAAATATGAAAACACCATACTAATTTACAATAGTTATTATTAGTTAACATTCAGCACTAATCTTTACTAATCAGATATATTTAGAATGAATGCTTCCAATTTTATATCACACAACATTTAGGAAAAAAAATTAAGTCAGCCATTTTATTTAACTGTTTCATGATTTGCCCTGCTATTGTTTCAGTCAATATGACATATTGCCCATGAATATCACATCATATTACATGGCTCACTTGTCAATAACTGTTTTATAATGGCACTGGCATAATTATTTTCAGTAACTGTCTATGAGTCCATTCAACTATACCTACCTTCACTGACTGTATAGCCCCTGGTCCTCTTAACTCTCTGATTTTATCTATAGCTTTTTGTGGTTCCAAACTTTCATCTACCACCAACATAGCACACACTGCAACTGTCAAATTAGGAGACACAATAACATTATTATTAAACAATAATTTTTTGTATGCTTCTTACATTCATTTTAAAGTGTAAAGTGTAAACTTTTAACTGTCAGTAACAATTTATACATACTGAATCTCAAATAAAAAATTCCTTGATGCTTTGAAATATTAATTCAATAAATCCTTTCTCAATGAGGTTGACAATTTAGCTTAGAAGATATTTGTGAGTCCATATCACTTGGACAAAGTAGGTTGGAAACACTAATGCATGCACATTATACTGTTACACCGAACCATCACTACAGCCTAAAACCGCCTCTGTGGTCGAGGGGTTAGAGTCGATGACTTCTAATCAAGTAACCTCTCTGGCGTGGGTTTGATCCCGGGGAGATGCTTTGGTAGTTTAGCGCAGAGGAAGGTAGTCTAGTACTGGTGTAACTCTCCAGGAACGATGATTAGGAAACTACCCGCCTATATGACTGAAATACTGTTGGGGAAAAGGCGTAAAATGAAACAAACAAACAAGCAAAACCACTACAGCCACTAAGTCTTCGCTATCTATTAAGCAGGCTTGATAAAAATGATAATAACAAATTTAGAACCAACTTCCCCCGCCTAAGGGAATTTTTCATAAACCACAAAATTGTACTATTTCAAAAGATTTAGGTATGGATTTGGACTTTCAGTGCAAAATGTTGATCAATGCTAGATGTGCACATGCCGGTTACAAAGAAATATTAATTAAAGAAATATAATGAAATAACTCCTCTGTATGTGTCAACAGAAATACATTTGTATACAATTATTGTACAATGTACTTGTTATCACTATTTCAAAACCACAAAATGTGACAAATACAAAATCAATACAAGATATGGTCATATGATCATATGTTACAGGGTATATTTCATGCACAGTCATCAATTCATCAGTCAATTGTGCCAAGTAATTTCAAAATCCATTGAACAATAAAAAAAATTATGGACTGCACACAAAATATACCCTATAAAAGATCATGTTAAGCTTTGACCTCTAAGTGTGGCCTTGACTTTGGGGAAAAGGGTCTAGGTTTTGTGCATGGCACATCGTCTTATTATTGTCAACATTTATGCCAAGTATTTTCAAAATCCCTTGATGGATGAGAAAGTTATGCACTTGAAACAAAAACTTTCCTTAAACAGATTATATTAATCTTTGACCTCCAACTGTGACCTTGACCTTGGAGGTAGGCAACTGGTTTTAGCACATGACACATCGTCTTATTATTGTGAACATTTGTGCCAAATAATTTCAAAAATTCCTTAATCTATAAATAAGTTATGGACCGGACACAAAATATACCCTGTAACAGACTGTGTTAATCTTTGACCTCTAACTGTGACCTTTAACTTGGAGGTAGGGGAATAGTTTTTGCACATGACACGTCCTCTCATTTTTGTGAACATTTGTGCCAAGTATTTTCAAAATCCCTTCATGGATACAAAAGTTATGGACCAGACACAACAAACACACTCAAATAGACAATGTTGACAATTAATCACCAAGTTGACCTTGACCTTGGAGAAAAGGGTCCAGTTTTGTGCATGACACATCATCTAATTATAACAAACATTTGTGCCATGTTACTGTATTTCAAATTCCTTTGATAAATGCCATATTATGGACTGCACACGAAAATGTGACAGACAGACAAAGCCTATTTCTATATCCCCTTTTTTCCTCAAAAAGGTTGGGGACCAAAAGACTGGTGTGTATTAGGGCTGTAACAATATGGCAAAAACCGTATTGCAATATATTGCTATTTTGCCGAAGAATATTGCAATATATTGCAATACGTATTGTGTATATGTTTTGATGTAAAGATGGAGTAACATTATATATTATTATTATATGTATATTCTTGGTAGAAACTTAATAAAAATGCAAGAAATAAATAGAAAGTGTCACACAATTTGATAAACAAAACTAGTCACATCTGGGTCGGATAATTTTATCTTATGTTGGCACTAATAAAATTCGCAAATTAAAGATTTTATGCGAAATTTGTATGAAATTAGAAGGCAATTAATTGAAAATTTATTTTTTCATATTCCAGTATATCAGTATACCGGTAAACCGTTACACCCTTAGTGTGTATATAAATGTATGCATTAACTTACCCAAGCAAGACCGTCCTAATCCACCAAAACAACTAGAAAATAGGAAATTACATAGTAAATAGTTATCACAATAACCATAAAATTGCCAGAACTGTAATTTTTTAAATTTCTAAATCAGTGTATATTAGGTGTACATGAACTGATGTGCGTCAGTATTTTTACCAGTACAAAAAAAACAGTAACAAACCGTGTACATGTATTTTTAAATATATATACATGTATATTCAAAATAAAGGCGGATAAAAGTATTTTAAGAAAACTATAAATAATGTATATGACATAAATACTAAATGCACATTAAAAGTACATTAAACTTCAAAATACATTTCAAAGTTACTTACTGCACCAAAGGTTTTCTTCCATTACGGACTGACACTTGTATCTCATCAACCATTTTCAGCAGACTTGGCATGTTTGGAGTCTGTCCGTCTGGGAACGGATAATGATGTACAACAATATCGGCACCTGTCATTTCATTGAGTAACCATGGAACACGATACTTGTTTAACTCTCCCTTTGTACACAATGAAAACACCTCATCTACCCCTTCTGACTTTAGGCATTCTGTGGTTAAAACATTTGAGCCGCGTCATGACAAAACCAACATAATGGGTTTGCGACCAGCATGGATCCAGACCAGCCTGCGCATCCGTGCAGTCTGATCAGGATTCATGCTGTTCGCTATCAGTTTCTAAACTTGTTATAAGGTCTGTAAACAACAGCATGCATCCTGATCAGACTGTGCGGATGCACGGGCTGGTCTGGATCCATGCTGGTCGCAAACACATTATGTTGGTTTTGTCATGATGCAGCTCATTCTTTCTTTAATTTAAGAAAGTGAAGCAAGGAAATCATTCATTCATATGTTATCAAGATACAACTGTCTAACTTTGAGGTGAGAAATCAAAATTATCATAAAAAGAATTTTTAAATTTACATTTTGTTTTAGTAATACTGTAAAGTAAGTGATGCAAAGATAACTAATGAATCATTTCTTAAATAATTCTACTTTAAAAGGTAAGATATCCTAATAATCATTACAAGAATATGTTTAAAAATATTGCACTATTAACTTTAATAATATTAAATAACTTGATGTTTGAATCAGAATATTATATCTATTGATTTATTGTTATTCATTTGACACAAAAGTATTACCTTGAATAGGGGTAGGTTCCAAACACTTGCATGCATGTTTGCAAAATTTTGTCAAGCTTTCCAATTTGATTTTTCCTTAAAAGCATTCACCCTCTATGTAAGTCTCCATGATGTGTTTCATATATCAAAACAATTTCATGCACAGAATTGAACCTCGAAATCAACGAAGATTTTGAAGATTTGTATGTACAATATATAGATACTTACTGATATCATTCTCAAGGCTTCTCCAGGTATCTTTAAATTTACATCCTGAAAATATTGCAGATATAGAAAAGTACCTTTCTTTAAAAGATAGTTACAGTTATTGAGCACTGAACTTCTACTCAATAAAAGTTATCAATCTGTTATTGTATGAATATAAAGTTTAAATTGATACCTCAAATATTTTTTTTATTATAAATGCCCAAGTATGAAAATCAACAAAGGGAAATAACTCATAAACATAAAAGAGTTATGCTTCTTACACAAAAAAAATCCTCTCATTCTTATTTATATACACTTTTCTTCTTCTCAATGAGATTTTTTCATCTGTGAAGTTTCAAAATGATACCAACAATAACTTTTAAGTTATACCTCAGACAAACACTCCCTGACAATCAGACAGACAAGCTGACTTTAGTTTACCCTCCTTATCACTTTGTTGTAACAACGGTATTATAAACATGTTTAAATTAAACTTAAAACTTGAGCTAATTTTATGTAAATGATTTCAAACATAAGGATAATACCAGGTAGTCCACTGATGCCAAGTTTGTCCAGCCCATCTCCAGTACCAAGTTCTAACCTGTATAACAAATTCAATTTTCATCATAAAAATCTAGAAAATATGATAACCTCTTTGGTTTCTTCTTAAAAAAAGGGAAGTATTTTCAACGTAAAATTTTTCATAACAAAACTATCTGGTATTGACTTTGTAGATAATCTGTTTATAAGGTCAATGAATATCATCATATTTTTTATTAATATTAAAATAACAGTACAGTAACACTGACAAGTTTCAAAAGTACATGTAGCCACTGGTATAAAAAAAACAACAAAAAAACACTGCAACTGAGAAAAGAAAGAATACGTATACCATGACAATGTAAAAGGTGACAGGTCAAGTTCTCCTTCTTCCTCATCTGACGAGTCAAATCCAGATTTTCCCTCACTTTCTGTACTTTCAGCAGCCTAGGAAAAAGAAATTTACTCATCTTATTACACCACAACAACTTTGTTATTTACAGAAATCAATTACTTCAAATAAAAATTTATTACTGGAAATAATAAATACAGGAATTCAAAACAGAAAGCAAGGTATGATCAACATCCCAAAAAGTAGAACGAAAGAACAATAAAAAATAAGTTGCACATCAATTTTGATAGACAAAGGTTATTGCTTTTTTCTTAAAATTATATAAAAAAAATCAGGGACTTCTAACTTAGGGAAGGGACTTTTGAATTCAAAAACAGATGTCCCGTTGGGATTCCTGGCTGAAAAGTTAGTGTCAACCCCTGTCTCTGTGTTTGATAGTAAAACAAGAACGTGGAGAATATAGAAATTTAGAATCTTTTAAGTAAGTTAGTAAGTTCATAATGGGTCATAACTCTCATTATTCTGCCAAAAATTAAACAGGTCTAGGAATTCATGATGTCTATGGACTGTCCGTAAATTTACGGATACTGTAGACTAGAAATTTATTATTGAGAATGAGTGTTTATATTAACAAGGGTAATGAGATAAGATTCATCTTTGTTACTTTGTATGATGACTTTGAAATTTTTGTTAAAAGTGAAAACTGAAAGTCATCAAAGTATTCTGAATCTTGCCATACAGTACTGTTTCATTTAATCATATACTGTAATCATTATCAGTACTGTAATCTTATTCTTTATAACCTGTGGTTTTGAATTTTAATACAACTTACAGTATACTATTTTTGTTATTAATGTTGATAAATTTACAGATAAAAATCTATAGAATTATAGATGGTCAATAAATTTACAGACAGTTCATAAATATCATGAAATCCTAGACCTGTTGAAAAGTGTTAAATCCAAGTTGGAATAAATGTGTGAAATTTCAACCTTTTCCCTTCAGTACAGTAGTTTGGAGGTACCAACTTGCATACAAAAACTTAACCAACAAAGTGCGATGCCAAAAAGTCGAAAACTACATTACACCTTTATACCTTAAATGTTATGGACAAGATTAACATTTAGACACGTTATTATTTGAGTACAAATGATTTCATGAAATAAATTTCTGTTACTTCTACAACAATTGACTTCTATGGCAGGTCATTATTTCATAGTAGAAATGAATAGCACTTTTACCATAGTAGGTGTAAGAACCATTTTTTAAAAAGCTTTTCATAGAATATATCGGTGTTGTTTCATGTCAATTTTCTTTTTCTTTACTTCAGAGACGATGTAGAGTAATTTCCCTTAGCTATTTGAAGTTTCCGCCTTTAGGCAATTCACCGCTAGATTTTTTGTATACTAGATTCAACACTTCTAAATATTTTAATTTTGCATAATTATACTGTATCCGCTTAGCTGTAATTTAAATCATCCTTATCTTATTATGGAGCTGTGACTTTATTTTTTCAGAAGTCTAAATAACAAATGTTCATTTAGGCGATCACAATAATCCAAAGCTTTAGCAATTTTCATTGATTAAAATAAAAATATTCATCCGCGAAATTTGTGATTGTGCATTTATTGACATTTCTGTAAGCCAAAGTGACTTGAAACAAAATGAAAAAAATCTTTCTTGTACATCGCTTAAGCTGTTTTGGGAACTACTTTTGTTGTTAGTATTGTTGGGTCTGCGATCAGATTAGATCTAAATACAAAAACGTATTTCTCATACATTAATCCTGAATTAAAATACTGTAAAATAAAATGGTTTCTACCTTCAGCCATTTTTAAATAACAACACGCATGTATGTTAGGTGTACATTTATTCTGGTTGTCTAATTATCTCGTGCGCGCCACTCAACTCAACACAACTTAGTAACACGTGGTCAAGACGTAGTATCACGTGCCCACAGCTTAATTATCTCGTGCCCACGACTTAGTAACGCGTGGCCACGACATATATAGTAACTCGTAGCCACGACATAGTATCTCGTGCGAATGATATAAATTAAAACACTTACATGTCGCCTGTGTATAACCGTATCTGTACCATCGTAGACATCCGTCATAAACATGTTTGTTACTTGTTATGGTAACAGGTTATTAAGATTAATACAACCGATTGATTTACACAAAAACAGGTGTTTCGAAAACGGTTACAGTATAGTAGTTTTGATAGTTTTGACAGTCGCAAATACTTGTTCATTATTATTGATATCTGAAGAATTGCTACCCCACAATAACAGATCAATATTAAGTGGATGAAAAATTCTGGTTTCTGCTAAGAGTATGAGTCTTTGAGGTTTAAATAATGGAGGACAAAATAGATAGTGCTCGGCATCCTCACAAAGGTGCCCGAATATACAAGTCAGGCTTTCTACGGAAACGTATGCTGACCCCCATTATATTTGTTGCCATTTTGTTGATTTTTTTTCATCATTTTTATTTGTTTGGGTCGTCGGACCAAACAAATAATGGTAGCGAAATTTCAGACTCTAATGTTGTTAATTGCAAGTGCCGAAAGTAGTCCGTTTTTTTGAAGCGGTTACTTCCCTTTATATGTAACACTTAGGCCGAAAAATTTAGGGGATTTTTTTCATAAATATTGTCACATGACAGGCGGATTAATTTTCAAGCAAAATAATTCTCGAATGGTCGAAGATTTCTAATATTGTTTTATTCTTTATAAATATACATGCTTATAGTAAGCGCCATGATTATTAGTCGCCGGTAGAAACCGGCGACTATATTTGTAATAGTTTAATATTATACCTATGGTAGGAGAAGCCCTTAAAATCTGAAAATAAAAGCATATCAATCATTGAACAATTAAAGACAACAATTATTTTTCAGTAATCACAAAAAATCAAACATATGATAACTTTGCTCAGTGGAATGAAATATGCACATATTGACGTCTTAAAAAGCAACATTACAATTTTCATAAAATGAATCAATAACGTATCCCCAAGGATCAGTCATTGAATATTAGAGATACTTTTACTTTTTTCTGTGTGTCAAGCATTGCTATTTTATAATATATAAATCATGAATGATATTTGAAATGACACTTTAGAATTATTTGGTTGTTTATTTTTTATGAGACCTTTTATATTACATTATTTTATCTAATTATAAACAAATGCTCCCTGGTCTTTCGTAAGAATCACGTGACTACATGTTTATATATGTTGTATATCGTTATAAAATCTATTAATAGTTACAGATTGCTGATAAGACAGGTAACTTGTTAATGGTGGTAACTGATAAGATGTAAATCATTGTAATTTTGTACAGATAATTACATAAGTTATTTTTCATTAATCAGGCTCATACTTTATATCATTAGAGAAACCTGTTTACATTAAAAATACATTTTCAAAACCTTTTCCTTTCTTCTTGGTAAAGGGTTTAACTTGGCCCTTTCTGTCAAACATTCGACAAGAAAGTTCAATTGTTTAGTTTAGGTTGAACATCCCAAAATAATGTTATGCTTAAGAGGCACATTATTGAAATATATAATGGTAATCGTTGATTTCGGTATATTCCGTCGGTTTCCGTCACGCAGGTTTCCAAAACGGTATGACGTCAGGGGTCCGGAATCGTATTAGATACATATAAAAAATAATAAACTATCTTTGTGTTGATAGTTTATCGCACTGAAAGGCAATTAAACGTTAATTTTATATATCGTATGTAACGATTGGAATACGTGTATTGATTTCAACTAAATTATATATTTTTTCTATAGCACATAATAATGATGTACAACACTTTTACAATAAAATTGTATTGTTTGTTTCATGTAATAATTAAACATATATATTTTCATCGTCACTTTGCAAATATTCGATGATCGGTAATTATTTGTCGGTAATTATCTGAATCTGCACTAGTAACCTATACGGATTTCAATGTATGGTACAACAGTATATGTATAAAGTAAAATTACAAGAAGAATTACCAGCATAGCACTTGCCTTACAAGCCTCAGTGGCAAACATTACTCAACTCATTGTTCCTCTTATTTTTATACTTGAACCATTAAACTTATATTTTCTTATATTTATGATAATACAATCATTTTTATTTGTTTGGGTCGTCAGACCAAACAAATAATGGTAGCGAAATTTCAGAGTCTAATGCTGTTAATTGCAAATGCCGAAAGTAGTCCACTTTTTTGAAGCGGTTACTTCCCTTTATATGTACACTAACGCCGAAAAATTCAGGGGAGATCACTGCGTAAAGATGGTCAAAGACAGGCACATTAATTTTCAAGCAAAATAATTCCCAAATGGTCGAAGAGTTCTAATATTGTTTTATTGTATTTTCTGATCGAAAATAAGTAAATACAAAGCGGACATTCAATCTCTGACACAGAAGTTTACGACAAACCTAACAACAAGTAGTTCTTAAAACAGCTTAAAACTAGCGATTTAAAAGAAAGAAATATTTTTATTTTGTTACAAGTATCCAACAAATTACAACGCATTCAAAGTTTAAAAATAGCGTTGGCTTATAGAATTGTCAATAAATGCACAATCACAAATTACGCGGATGAATATGATTTTATCAATGAAAATACTATTTTTAGCGATGTCGATTACCGAATACTACACAAACCGAGTAGTGGAATATATAGATTCTACATGTCGGACTGTTTGGGCGAGAAGATTTTCGCTAAATTATTTTCTTCAATTTTAAACAACAGGTTTATCCTGAACAAAATACTTCGAAATTAATAAGGATTACAAACCCGAAATGCAATGGAAGTTCTAAATTTAGAATGGCTTTATGTTATTCAGACAACGTTTTTATAATTTCTCCGTGGTGCAGGGGTAACGCACTCGCTTAGTGAGTGAGAGGTCTGGAGTTCAAATCCCAGTCGAGGAAACTTTTTTTTTAAAATTCTTTTTAAAGTGTCTTTGTTAAGGAAGTAGCCGTGATATGCAAGGATAAAGTGTAGCTGTCGTAAAAAAATGAACATAAATGATATTTTGATGCAACTCTAGTTATGCAGAATTCCGTATGTATCAAACTCTGGTGCCTTGCAAAATGAATTATAATACATAAAAATAAACTTATACAGGAAAATACATACAGATATACAGTACGAATTAGATTGCAAAGATCAGAAAATACCAGAGAACTTGCAACCCTTTGATTCTTTATAAATCTACATGCTTATAGTAAGCTCCAGGATTATTTACATCTGTGTTAAACAACAGTTAAAGTCGTTACAAGCCCTAATTTAGAATAATATGGTTTTCTTCAGGCCGTTTACATATAAATTCACCGTGGCTGAAGGGTTTTCGCGCTCGCTTAGGAAGCGAGAGGTCTAGAGTTCAAATCCCAGTAAAGGCAACTCATTTTTTTTCAAATTGTTTAAGTCAAATAAACATTGGATTGAATATCAGTGTTGCAATCAGTCTTATAGCCAATTTACTACAATTAAAACGCTGGAAAGCATTGGTGGCACTATACATATAATCTCACAACATGGACCTTTCTTACATTCTGAGACCCAAACAAATTCAGCGCCTTCTGTGCTTTGATTCTATCCGGCGACTTGATGCTTTAGCATCAAAATCTCTACTTGTTTACACAAGTGTTAAACAACAGTTAGCGTCGTTACAAACCCTAAATAGAATAATACGGTTATCTTCAGGCCGTTATCATTTAAATTCACCGTGGCCGAGTGGTTTGCGCGCTCGCTTAGGAAGCGAGAGGTCTGGAGTTCAAACCCCAATTACGGCAACTTTTTTTTTTCAAATTGTTTAAGTCAAATAAACATCGGATCGAATATCAGTGTTGCAATTAGTCTTATAGCCAATCTACTACAATTAAAACGCTGGAAAGCATTTGTGGCACTATACAAAAACAAATTGTTTTATAATCTCACAACCTTCCCCTTTCTGATATTCTGAGACCCAAACAAATTCAGCGCCTTCTGTGCTTTGATTTTTTTTGTCGGCACGTATTTATAAAATAAATCAACAATTGTCATTAGATAACTGCTCTTAATAGCCAATATTCGAGAAAATAATATTTGGGATGATATACTAGTATATAATTCGCATGTGTGTGATATACAAGTAAGAGTGTGTTCACAAGACTTCAAATAATAACTCATCGTGATAAAGCATACGATTATTATAGAGGAAAAGCGAAGTGAGTGGAGAGTAGAATAATAATATCTGTCATATTTTGCGGTTCGGATCGGAATATCCGTCCCGAGGTGACCCGCCCATTGGGCGGTAACGAGGCTTGCCGAGTTACCGCCCATGGGCGGGTGACCGAGGGACGGATATTCCGATCCGAACCGCAAACATATGTCAGATATTTTTTCTTGCATATTCTACCATATTCCATTATATTTTAAATTCTTTATCTTTATTTTCAATGAAAATTTATATCATTAAAACCGTATAACTACTTTCATTCAACAGCGTATGAATTACAAAATCATTCATAACGGTAAAATGACGTCATCTTTATCGTGCCATTGTACAGCACGCGACTCATCTGGAACCCCCCATGCCAGATGAAATTTCCGGCATGGGTTAAACTAACGGAAACGCCAGTCTGATATGCAAGAAGAGGTTATACAGAAGGTGTTTCATGTTTTATGTCATAGTTATATACAGGCAAAATGAAATCTGCATAACAGACTTTTATGCCCCCGCCATAATGGCTGGGGCATATAGTGTTACCCTGTTCCGTCATTCTGTCATTTCATCATCATCAGTTTCCGTTCATTATCTTAGTAACGGTTGCACACACTCAAATTCGACATATGGATATGTGATGAGAAAATACAGGCCAAGTTTGAATTTGGCCATGGTTCGATGATTTTTGGCAGAGTTATGCCCCTTTTACTTTGAAAATAATATGAAATTTCCAGTTTCCGTTCATTATCTCTCCAACGGTATTACACATTCAACTCGAACTTGACATATGGATATGTCATGTCATGAGAAAAACAGGTAAAGTTCGAATTCGGTCATGGTTCATAGATTTTTGGCAGAGTTATGCCCCTTTTACTTTGAAAATAATATGAAATTAGTTTCCGTCCATTATCTCCCCAACGGTATTACACATTCAACTCAAACTTGACATATGGATACGTCAAAGAAATGCACAGGTCAAGTTCGAATTTGGTCATGGTTCAATGATTTTGTCAGAGTTATGCTCCTTTCACTTTGAAAATAATATGAAATTTTCAATTTCCCCAACAGTATTACACATTCAACTCAAATTTGACATATGGATACGTCAAAGGAATGCGCAGGCCAAGTTTCAATTTTGGTCATGGTTCAATGATTTTTTGCAGAGTTATGTCCTTTTCACTTTGAAAATAATATGAAAATTTCAGTTTCCTTTCATTCTCTCCTCTAGAGTATTACACATTCATTTCAAATTTGACATATGGATACGTTAAAAAAATGCGCAGGTCAAGTTCGAATTTTGTCATGGTTCGATGAATCTTTGACAGAGTTATGCCCCTTTTAGTTCCCATTCATTATCTCCCCAACAGTTGTACATATTCAACTCAAATTAAAGATATGGATATGTCATAAGAATACAATATCGAATTTGGTCATGTTTTGATGATAGCTGACAGAGTTATCCCTCTTTAACTTTGAAAAAAAAATCAGAAATTTTAAGTTTCCGTTCATTATCTCCCCAATGGTTGTACACATTCAACTCAAATTTGACATATAGATACATCTTAGGAATAAGCAGTTCAAGTTTGAAATTGGTAGTGGTTCAATGATTTTGGACAAAGTTATCTTTCTTGAATGTTGGAAAAATTTTGAAATTTCAGTTTCAGCACTCATACTTTTGTGGAAATGTATGTAGCCATTATTTTGGCTATAAATATGCAATATGCAGTTTACAAAAGGTTAACACTGAATAGTTTCAGTGCCTTGAACTTTGTATAAAAATAGTTTTTGTTAAAATTGAATAGTTTTAAGGGCTTTGAACTTAAAATGAAAAAAATAATAATTTGTGCAAACAAATTTGGAACTAAATATTATAACATCTGAAATTTTGGCTGCATGTGGGGGCATTCGTGGCGTGACGACACATTTCTAGTAAAAACATTAACATTATCTTAGAATTATTATTATACTATAATAAAATTACAATCACAAAAGGGGTCATTTTTAAGTAACCTGTAAATTCAAGTGCAGATAACCTAATCTTTCTTCTGACACACCTTATTTTTACAACTGGTAAAAGTAGGCTTCGCCTGCTAGCGTTCATTCTGAAAATCTAAATACAATGCAAACAGAAAAAAGTTGCAGAGAAAAGTAGCACAATTGTTGTCTAACATTACACAAATTTTAACGACACACGTACAATAGCAATGGACAGGTTTTCACACTCAAAGGTATTATTGTAAGAAAATCGGCAACATTTGAGGACCTAGAGGAAATCAATATTGAGAAAAATGCACTAAACATTTAAGAATGGTAAAAACATTCAAGATCCAAGTTATATTTTACATGTTATGTGCATTTTAACACTGATTTTGAAGCATTTTTTCACAATATTTCTACTGCGTTACTAACGCAGTAAGGACTGCTTTTGCATATGTTGCCACTTTTTGCTAATTTTCGTGGATTATAAGTATCAATTGCAATATGTAAATTACTTTATATGTTCATCTGACATTATTTTACTTTTAAATACATTTCCATTTTTTTAATGAAAAATAACATAAATCTGGAGGCGTGCTGCTTTAATTTGTTAGCCGGTACAGTATAGCCGGTATATGTATTATTATTGTATAATTCTAACGCTCGAGAATTTCGTGCAATTTCACACTTGAAGGGTTACTACATTTTATACATACTTAGTAACAGAGATATTTATATTGTCCAAAAAATTCGTGCACTGCTGTTATTGTCGTGAGAGTTATTTATAAAAACAAATTATAGACTATATTATATATCACTTGAAGGGGAAATCGGTCTCAAATAAGAAAACAAAAGAAAAAGCCGAGTAACCGGGGTGTCGTGTAAAAGAATGGTCATTGAGTTAACATTTTCCACCAGTGCACGAATATATTAGACAACCCTCGTCACATGCGCCGGCATTACGGACGGACGTCTGCCTGACCAGTTGTCATCGTCTACCGACTCTCGCCCTTCTACAGAGCGTTTGTGCCATTTAAAAACCTGCCTTCGTGATACTGAACTTGTTCCGCTTGCCCTTTTAAGTTCTTTGTAGGTATCTGTTGGTGTTTTACCAATATTTGCACAAAATTTAATGATGGTCTGTATTTTCAGACGTTTAGCGACTGACATTTTCACGTAATTACAGTATTGACGACCACACACAAATGTTTGTTTACGACCGTTACAATAGGGCAAATGACGTCATATTTTCTAGTGACGTTAAGAATACGTACACACACTTTTCCCTGAATTTTAACGTTTATATGTACATAGTGTTTAAAGAATACCGTGATGCATCAAATTCATGAACTAACCTATTTTTTTTGTCGTGCATCGGTATTACGTTACCAAGGTAACTGTATGACGTTTCGTTTGCACGACATGCCAGTTAAAAGTTTTTATCTTTAGTTTTCTTATTTGAGACAGATTTCGCCTTTAAGTGATATATAATTCATGTTTTCTTTCAATAACTCTCACGACAATAAATGCAGTGCACGAATTTTTTGGCCAACCTTCGTACATACGACGATGATGTTGGGGGGGGGGGGGGGGGTAATAGAGCTCGTGTACGTCAGAAAGAATTACTTGTTGACAACAATAACGATGAGAGAGCAGTTCAAGACCAAGTTCAGCACTCAGTGCCAGCTGTTTCGAATAGTTCAGCAGGCCAACGTAATCGGCCGGTTCATCGCAGGGGGAAAAGGCGCTCCCTTGTAAATCAAATATGAGACAATCAGGCTCTCTAGAGGGATACCCCCTTCCGAACTTTGCGTCAGCAGTGACATCAGTGATGACATATACCTATAGCCCTCCTTTCACAACACTCAAAACTTTATTGCATGTTTGTCTTTGGTTGAAAAATTAGCACTACAATAAAGTCTATGAATTAAGAAATTTTATTTTATTTTTGTCTTTATATAAATTATGGTTAACTTGTCTTTATCTTTTATATGTTGATATGTTGAATTTGAGCATACTGTTCATTCTATCTTATTCCATGCATTTATGTTTTGAGAAAACCCCCATCAAATTATTTCGTATTAAGAAATATGTTTACGAAGTCCGTTAAAGATAGAAAGGTCTATTATGAAATATACTGTAACTCAATATGTAAATATAAGTAAAAATTAAATATGATGTTAACGTCCATGGAATCGCCATCTGTAAAATAAAATAAAAAAAGCCATAAAAATTGATATTTCTACAAACATCAGTACGTTGTAAAGGCTTTGTTTCATATTTAATTCTACATTAAATATATATTGCATGCAGTACCTTTAAACTGGATTGTTAGGCTCCGCCTACTTAGTGTACTGACCAATTGACTTCATATTGTTAGACAGTCTTAGAAATAAACTCATAGTATCAACATCTCGTATTCTCTGCATCCACACCAAATAAACAAACATAAAACAGGCTTTGACGCTTGTAAGCTTATAATCAATTCATAACGAAGCAATATATATATAGCTTTGGTTGCATCCCGGTCCGCTGGTCTTTCTGCGGGCATCCCTCCTTTTTTATTTCGAGTAAGAATTATTAATCATACATTATAGACAACAAAGTTTATGACTGTGTATTTCCCTGGCACTGTCTGGTTTTTTTTCCTCAGGAGTTTTCGTTTCATAGAAACTGCCTTGCATTCTCTTAAATAATAGAAACTAAAGAAATACATGCTTCTACAAACATCCACAAACAAATGTTAAGATGTCAATCAAAACGACGGAGTATTAGCCAAAGATATGAATTTTGAGCAAAAAATAGGTCACAGTATACGGCGGTCAATGAGAACCTAAATGTACAGTAACCTAAGACAATAATGAAAGGAGACAGCCCTTAAAGGGCTGTTGTTGCCAAGCAAAGGGCCCTGCCTTACAAGCCGGCTATCTGTGCTAGAGACTCAAGCACCCTAGTATCATTCTCGTGTTTTCTGCCTACATCGTTAGGCCATTCCCCTCGCCTTTAAATAGTCAGGACATCGGCAGCTGGACGAAGTAGCAGTCACGATAACAGGCAGGGTCATTTACGTTTACTTCCGCCTAGCCGCAAATCCTCTGCCAATGCCATGTGTCGTCTCAGCAACGTGCACGCAACGAGGGGAAGTGAGGAATTCACGCTAACCTGTTTTTTCATTTGAAATCAAACAAAGCGTAAAAATCTAAGCGCAAACAATTTTTTTTTCATTTTTGAAACATCATTTAGAAATAAACTTTCAGCGCTTTTTGTGATAACGAGTATAAGTGAAGCATTATTTTTTTCCAAATAACAATTTAAAACTATGTCAATTTGACAACAATATATTACTAGTATTCGGTGTTCTTTTTTATAGGTTATGTAAAGAAAACATAGTTATTTTATATTATAGTTTATATAGCAGACCGCATTCATTAAACATCATTTTTAAATTATGAAATAAAAGTCACGACAAAGATCTTAATTAAAGAATATAAGTAAAATGCTGCAAGAGGAGCAAAAATATTTGAAGGATATCAAACATGAGTCAAACACGAAAAAATATACATGTGCTGAGATTTTAAGAAAAACAAAAAGATTCAAGTAATAATTTTCATGTTATGTGCGATAAATGATTGATTTTGCAGTACTTATCAACATCTTTCTACCTTTTTTTGGGGTAATTTACTGGTTGCAAGTACTATTTGTTATATGTAAATTACTTTCTTTGTTCACATTACAATTTTTTTACTATTTAATATATTTTCAATGTTAAATGAATTTGAATTTTCACTTTGCAAACTTATTACTGATGACACCATTTGTAAATAATGCAATAAACATGTATAATATACATGTCCTACCTACCTAGCATTACTTTATGTTATAATCAAAATATTATATGTGAGGTCAGATTACAGAAATTTTTAACGTACGCTTGTCATATATGATGAACATACATAGCAGAGCCATATATAATTTTGACTGGGGTGTACGGAAAGGTGCAGTTTTGTGCCACATGTTGTTTAATGTATTATATAGGTGATGGATACAGCTGTTGCTGCTAAGCCACATATGGGCGGGAGCATAATGGTGAAACGGGTTTTGGAAGTCCAACAAGTATCTACTATATAAGTAAAAGGTTTCTATTCGATCTACACATTTGAATATAAGCAATATTCAGTTGACGATCGTTCAGATTACATGTAGGTACTTTTTAATTTTTGTAAAACATACTAGTATGGTGGGAGCATTTTTCTTACTTTACTTTCACAAATGTATAACATAGAGGATATTTGTTTGTTTTGCATGCAAGATTGAAATATAATTTCACCGAGTCAACACGAGATGCAATATTTTCACGAGTGGCGTAGCCACGAGTAAAAACAGAATAGCTGGTGTTCACGAATGAAATATTTTCCAATCTTATATGTAAAACAAATAAATTTTCTTTTTATTTCATGCTTTTTAAGTTATTTTAAGTATTTTTTTTACTGCTTTTGCCGCGCATTCTCCTTTGTGACGTCATATCATCAATTTTAAAATATAGTTCTGTTAAAGTTCACTAATTTTGTTACATTTTTAACATGATGTATAATGACATCGACTTTCTTTTCCTAAAGAAGCAAAATTTACGTTCGACGGCTTTTATTTCTGCCTGTTATTACATTTAGTTATGATTTTCTTTTCATCCGCATTCCGGCTACAGTGAACATTATATATATTTTATAAATTTCACTAGTGGTTTATCAGAATATAATCATCTGATATATTACAATAAAACACTGGAAAGCATGAAATAAAACTCCTTAAACAACAAATACTTTCATTTTTTGACAAAATTGACATATTTTCTTCACACATTTTATTATTCTATAATTTCAGTAATACCTTTGAGATAAAGATGGTACGTTTAACACTCGTATTGTTGTTTGTTGTTGCTGTTGCTTTTGTTGTTGCTGATGAGGATGAAGACAATTCCTGCACCGAACTTAAGTAAGTAAATGCATTATAAATTTGGCTAGTGATCAAAATATATCCACTCAAGAAGCGGATGGTGAACACTGTTCAATCGGACATGAAATTTTAGTTTCGTATGATTTAATACGCCCCATGGTGGACAATGCATTGTAGGAGCACATTTTTCTCGGAGCACATTTGTCTCACGAGGTGTGACCGATGTGCTCGGAAACATTCATATTTGCGACAAATTGGAAATGAGACAGGTGTGTTCGACACAATAGAAAGGACACTCGAAGCATATTTGTCTCACATTCTTCAATAAAATTCTAAAAAGGTAATAATTATGCCCGTCCGTATACAAGCTTCCAACCAATGTTCTGTGTTCTGTGTATTCTATATTTCTAATACCGTTTTAGGTCACTTCCGGTAAATCAAAAACTGCCTGCCACTGCACGAGAGTCAAATATTAACTTAAAGAATATCTTTGTTCTGCATGTCACAATGAAAATTTATCCACAACCCAAACACATATACAGCGAGTCCATTCTTTTCGTTATTTATTGTGACACGTTTCTTTCCGATGCTTAAAGTTTTATAAATGATTTAAGAAACATTCTAACAACAAGGTAGTATCGACGGTGGCATAAAGCGGACATATGAATTTCTATTAGGTTCGCAAGCAATAGTTATTACGTGGCCATGCGATACTATAATCCGTGCGCACGCATTAACTATTACATGCGCATGCGGATAGGTATTCCGCATTTGGACCCTGAACGGGCATCCTAACATAAATGGTTCGACGCCTCGAGCGAGTGTTGAACCTACAGCGTTTAGGGGCAAGTTGTTTTTTGAAATCACTCGGTCACGGAGGCCCTTAAATGATGTAAGGAAGAAAATGAGAAGAACATCCCACACGTATTTTGTTTTGTTTTTTAAAAATATCGCAATTTTCCGAGAATTGCTGATTGAAAAAGCACTTTGCATCAGTTCCTAAAAGAATCCGGGTGATGCCATAATTATGGAACATTAGGCCTCGCAGAATCGGGCGAGACGGACATTCAGACGAGCCACAAAGGCAGGCACGATATTGTAACACGAGATCTCGCAATGTCGAAGTATCCTTACGACATTTCACGGTAGAATATCGTGCCTCGCTTCATGTTTTGCCCGAATCTCGCTTTTCGTGTCTTTCGGTAAAATATCGCGCATCGCTTCGTGTTTGTGCGTCTCAAAGGCCTGGTAATGGTAAAGGCCACAGTGCCGGAGCCATCTGGCATTGGACAGGTTATTGGACACTATTTTTATCTGCATGGAACAGACGTCTAAATTTAAGCTGTTTTCTGTTTAAATTTCATCATGGATATGTTTTTGACATTTTGGTAGAAAAATGCGAGCAAAGGTTATATTTGATGAAGTGAGTTTCAATTTTAGTATTGGTGGTTCTCCCACGTCACAGCAGTGTGATTTTTAAGTGATTTTACAAATGTGACGCTAGAACTGTTTCTTAGAAGATATACATTTTATAGCAGTTTTATAATAACTTTTTAAAATGAGATATAAGGATTTGACCTTTAAAATGGTTCTCGCTATGTTTTAATTGTAGCTCTTTGAAAAATGTCAATATATTATATAAAATTAAAAGGGAATACTATTTAGCGGTTTATGGTCACGAAGGATTTTCTTGTCTCGCGTCGACGTACAAGATGTGAAACGAGACGCGAGATGCGAAACGAGCCACGATATTGTATTGTTTAAATTATATCGATTGATTACGGTGTTCCGTTTGGACATAAGTAACATATTGTCTCCCTGAACCGCTATGCACGATGGTACACTGATGAAAGAGCAATACTACGATGGTACATCAAGTTTTCATCATCGTGCCATCTTTATTTCGCCATCGTACCATCGCGCTTTCACCATTGTATCGTCGTGAACGGGTTCCATATGTTTCAGTGTACGCCTTCAGGTTCAGCCAATCAAATTTCTTGAATTTATAAGAGATATTAGAATAAGTTGTTCCACTGTAGGTTTTAAGATATCATAAACCTATTGATGATTACACTTGACTTGAGATAAAACGGCGAACCTCGATTCTAAAAAATATTATACCGTGGGAAAATATGCGACAAATAATTCATAAAAATGACAAGAGGCAATATATTGTGCTTTCTTGTCCCTTAAAACACATGAGACAAATGTGCTTTCTTGTCCCTTAAAAACTTGATCGGAGCACATTTGTCACACAAATAAGTTTTTTGGGGCAGACATTTGAAGTCCCATTTGTCTCATATATGGGACAAATGCGACCGCATCGGTCTTACGTAAGACAAATGTGCCCGAGTCAAATGTGCTCCATAAAGATTGGGAGTATAAAGCTATACCAAAGTAAATCATGTCCTTGAAGCTATATCTTTGAAAAAAATCTCAATTAAGAAAAGCAGAAAGAGTTAAGTAAGAATACAAAGTATAATATTCCAACAGCTTATACAGTAGGTTAAGCGATGATGATCTAAATTTGAATTTCATATCCAGATCATTCGTTCATATTTCTATATTCGATATGAGTGAATATATCTTGTGAATACTGACCGCCCAGTAAAGAGACACATATAGATAACATAGGATAGAACAGATGTTTTGTTTGTTTCATTTTACGCCTTTTTCCAACAGTATTTCAGTAGTTTCCTAACCATCGAGAGTTACACCAGTACAAGGCGCTAATATACCAAAGCATCTCCCGGGGATCGAACCCACGGCATAGAGGTAACTGGAGAGAACAGAATTGTTATTCATAAAATCTATTAAATATCACCATACATAATTATGCCATATTTTATTTTGCAGAGATTGCCCTTGTGGAAGTATTTGCATTGATGGTGCATGCACAGAGGGTACGTACGTTTTATCATATTGCACACAATATTAGAAAATTAAAAAAATAAATATATAACGCAATATAAAATTATAATAATCTGTAAATAAGTAATTATTACATATTTTCATTAGAAAATGATATAAAGATAGCTTATGAATAGCGATATTTAAAATGACAATTTTAATGTGTAAATATGTCAAAATTAAAGACCGTTGCATATGTGCACGACAGGATAACAGTAACATTATTAAAATGTTTGTTAATTAAGAACTTTTCTATATCTGCTAAAATCATTAGTTTCATGTTGAAGAATTATTCTACAGTAACATTTCACTAACTAAAAATGTTTGCTGATTTTAGGTTGCATGTTGTACGACAAATTTATGCCGGCGGGTTCCGAGTCAGAGGTGTACGGCAGAAAATGTCATTGTGGTGATACTCCCGACGAGAAAGGAATGTTGCTAGAGGTAATATCACAACTATAATTATATGTGTAGTTTCCTCTGTTTACAACAAATTGTTTTTGTGCAATATTCTTCTTATTCCTCCATCATATGTGGGCACATCTGTGGGTCTGTTTATTTCTCACTAGATGCTCTCGTTTAAGTGTGAAAGCTACCGCTTAGATTATACATTAACATCTTTGACAAACAATCATTGAAATACTTAAATATCACATTTAAATTATCTCTAGATGCCACTTAGTTCGTTAAATATTTGAGATTTTGATATGATATGGTGTATTCAAGATTTTATTTGTATTTTTTTCTCTGTATAGTGTGCAGAAAATGTAGAGTTTGTAGGCGCTCCTGAAGGCGTCGCTGAATGGGAGAACAACCCTGCTTGTGAAGTGACCGCCGAGGAGGCCCCGGCTGATGCAGCCACCGAAGCACCCGCTGCTTAAATCATTTTGACGTTCATTTAACACAAAGTTCACGACCGCATGTCATGTCAACTTTCATTTGCATCACATAATTATTATGAAATAAATTATGTTTACTTTACGTGAAAACACTTTGCTTTATTTTCAAGAAAAAAATATTTGACCATAAAAATTAGCACAATTCCTACATATTTTAATAAAACAACGACTGAAAAGGGTATAGTTTTGGTTTATGTTACTGTTATGCACCACGGCCCTCACTTCCTGGGAAGATTAACTGCAATATGGGCCGGTCGTCATACGCGAGATGTTTATTTAGGAAATAGATATCAATTATGAGTGCATTGTTGTAGAATAATGCACGGTTTGAGTTCAAATGCCACCGAGTCCAATCGTTCACTATGTTTCCCAGGCGGAGAACGCATGAAGAGATCAATTTTACAGGTGGAAAACCGATACTGTGTTTAGAAAATTGTCTTCAATTTCTTTGAAAATGCATATTTCACAAAACTTTATAGCCTATTCTGATCTCGTATGATTACTTTATCCGACAGGCATCTCAAATTCGCCAAATCTTTGTTAACTTATTAGATCATTATCGACAACTGAACAAGAAAAGTCACAAAATTGGTAAAATCGCTCTTTGATAGCCAATAACTTGACAGCCAAGCAAACTTCTAAACATTTGTATCGCTCTAAAGGTTCTTTATTAACATATCCTCATCCACCAAAAGCCTGTTCTATTTCTATTCCGTATTTTTGGAGTATAATATCGTTTAAGCGAATTTTCAAAATGAACGCATGAGCCGAACTTTTCATGTGGTTTCATAGGTTTGCAAAATGAACGCATGAGCAGGTGGTTATTTTTTAAAACTCCAATTTTTCCTAATTATCTAACAAATTAAACATATACAAACTTTAAAAATTTCAAATTTTATTCCAAATAAGTGAGAGACACTTCATTTTTACAAATTAAAATATACTTTGTACGCTGTATATATATGCTAATAAGCAAAAGTACGAGGTCTGTTGGGAAAAAATTTGTGAAATTGAAGTAATTTTCTCGTTTGTATATTTGCAAAAGCAGTGGTTTAGACGACAAAGAAAAGCATAATAGTTCCTCGAAAACTTGTAAACGATTGTAGCATTGATGTAATTTCATGAATTTCTCCATTACATGTTATTTCATCCCTGTTTTTATAGTATGAGCATATGAAAATAAATTATACACGAAATCACGTTTAAATATTCAACATTTCGATATAAAGGTTCTTTTTAAACAACAAATTACAAGTTTATAGAATAATGTTTATGTAAGCCCAGTAAATCTTGGTAGTGTACATATAGTGCTATACGCCGTCCAATGCAAAGGTACAATTCATTGATAACTAAATTAAAGCCATTTTAATGCGAAATTCATGTAGCATGTCGACATGCTTATGACTTGGTAAGAAATAATAATTGCACTGTGCAAATTGTCTTGTACATAATATATACGCAAGGTGTTTTTTTTCCCTCATGGCCAAAATTAAATCTGTGAATATACATATAATCAGCTTTAATGAACAACCTGTTATTGAATAACTTAAGCAAATGAATAATAAAATAATACATAAAACGAAGAGATGACTAAGTCTTGTCATGTTGAATAAAATCAACAAGTGACGACATTAAGCTGATTTATATAATAATCTAATAATCTTATATGACACTTTGAAAATAAAGTTTCCTTTTAAAAGGAATGGCTTGCACAGTTGTGCCTTCATCCCAACCCTTTAAAATTGTTTTTTTGTGTTTTTTTGTTTCAATTTATTACCACATTTTTTTTAAATTACGGTAGTTGTTTTTTTTTTTTTTTTTGGAAAACCGAATATTTTTTGTCAAAACGATTTGAAATCTATTTTCTATTGTTTAAAACTAATAAAGAAAATGATCAACTGTAAATACTAACGTGATACTGAAAGAAAACAAGTGTGCACATTTCATTTCTCCCTTTTCGCAGCGAAATCATTCCTTTGCTTTATAGACAAGTAAATGCACTTTTAAAAACTTCGTTAGTGGTTTCCAATTTAAAAAAGCAAAGTTCAACTATGTTTCACCGATCACAAATAGACCGGGTGCCCCTTATTGGTTTGGGATCCCGCCCCGTGGGAAGGTAAATGATATGCCCTAGCCTTTTTTAATTACCTTTTACGGCCTTTTTTCCGTTAAAATCAAATATAACTCGATCAGGAGTTTATTTTGGTTAAACAGGAAAACCAAAAATTTTTTTAAGAAACCCCCAATAAATACTACATCACCATTCTCTATTGTATTTTAAAAATTTAAAACAGATAAAAAAAAATTATAACAGGGAAAATAACTTTTACGTTTTTGAAAAAAAATTGAAACGGAACAATTTTTTTTTTTAATTATTCCCCGGGTTTTAAACCCCAAAAAATCCCCAAAAAAAAATAGAAATCCTATTTATATAAACAAACTGGGATTACCGAAGTAACTAAAATAGCTTAAGATTTCCGTAATATTACTTCGTTTTGATTCCGCAGTATGACGGAATCGCCCGAATTGTCACGATTGCAATCGGAACTACATCGGCTATTATCATTAATTCGAAGAGTGACGGAAAAGGCCGAACAGTTGCGATTGGCACGATTGCAGCTGGTTTCCCGTTCAATCATACACAAACAGATGTAAGCAGGAAACCACCTAACCGAAACAAGTTTTCCAAATGAAATGGCTTGCACCAAAAATCCTTGATTTTTGCACGCATTGTACGCATTGTTAATGACTGTTTTTACAAAAAATGTACTTTGATTATTAAATCATGAATCCTGAATAATTGTATACAATTACTATCATACATGAATAATATTAAACAACAAATACAACAAAGGACAAATGACAAATAATAGCGTATGTATACTCTTTTAAAGTCCCTGTACCTCAAAACTTTAATAGTTTAATATGATAAATCCTATACTCAAATAAAGAATTACCAATATTACAAATCTTATATAGATATTATCGTCTGTAAATAATTAATAACTAATTAGGTAATTAGAAACACATTTTGATAAATACTTTGCCCATTCTTCATTAAAATAAAAAGTGTATTATTTCTAAAAGAAAAACTTATAATGAACCAAAAAATATGTGTTATTTCAACATTTTCTTGTATGTTCATTTTGTTGTTAGGAAGGTGATATATATATATATATATTCTTGCTTAAAGATCCTGTATGTTATAATTAAGGATGTAACATCCTTGCGAAAGTTGTATATAAAGTCGGTTCTTAGGAAAAACATATACTGAAGAAGTTGACATTATAAACACATTATATGATATTTCTTGGGGAAAATAGGTTGTGAAATTTTATTTGAATGCAAAACTGATTTTTTTTACCAAAAACAGATTTCTAATTATCTCCTTTTATCATCGGAAATTTTAAATTTTGACAAAATCCTTATCAAAAAGGTTTTCTGTAACTTTTAACATTCTTAATTCTTTATTTAAGCCATAGATTTTTCATATAAGAACATAAAATTTTGAGTCATAGGATCTTTAAGTGTATGTTATATCTTTAATTATAACATACTGGAAATTTAAGTCCCATCAACCAATGATGTTGTATTTTGCAAATAGTTTACTCAAAGTTTTAGCAATGAGGATTTATTTTATTTTCACTGAACCGAACAGATCTTCATCTATTGCTAATTAGCAATTCATCATAAGGTATGAAAATAAGGACTTCTGTTTACTCAAACATTTAGAACGAAAATTTTGGAATTTTAAGGTTAAGTGATCGATTACATGTGAGATATCCATGAAAGCTGGAGTAACCAAAAAATCCACCTGCTCATGCGTTCATTTTGCAATCTGATGAAACCACATGAAAAGTTCGGCTCATGCGTTCATTTTGAAAATTCGCTTAAACGATATTATACTCCAAAAATACGGAATAGAAATAGAATAGGCTTTTGGTGGATGAGGATATGTTAATAAAGAACCTTTAGAGCGATACAAATGTTTAGAAGTTTGCTTAGCTGTCAAGTTATTGGCTATCAAAGAGCGATTTTACCAATTTTGTGACTTTTCTTGTTCAGTTGTCGATAATCATCTTATAAGTTAATAAAGATTTGGCGAGTTTGAGATGCCTGTCGGAAAAAGTAATCATACGAGATCAGAAAAGGCTATAAAGTTTTGTGAAATATGCATTTTCAAAGAAATTGAAGACAATTTTCTAACCACAGTATCGGTTTTCCACCTGTAAAATTGATCTCTTCATGCGTTCTCCGCCTGGGAAACATAGTGAACGATTGGACTCGGTGAATGCGTAGTGATATAATCACGAAGGCCGACAGACCTGAGTGATTAATTACAAAGCATTTGAACGAAAAACGTGCACTATTATACAATAATGCAATTATTATACAAAAACGTGCATTATTATACAATAATGCACGAAGAATTAATATCTACATGTATTTCCATTCTAACACGTCAAGAAAAATAAAGTTGGACTTTATGTTTGGTGGTTAAATTTGTTTTCGCCTCAGAGTTTCCAATAGAAACGTTCTTTAAAGGCTATTCAAGTGAGTTGAAAAAAACCTGTTGTAAAATCTACCGTGTGTAGAAACATTTTGAGAAACATTTTGAGAATAACGGATTTTGAAAATGTTGATAAAACTTTGTTTGTTTATTTTATTTCACTCTAAAAAATTACTAGAAGTTAAATAAATGTAAAACTTAACTCGTTTGCGACATTAAAATAGGGTACTTGATTTGATTGTTTTGCACGTGTTGTTTGGCGCTACATTGTGACGTCACGTAAACAACACTTTAAACGTCTGTACAGCGTTAACGACTGAATTAAAGATATTGGTTTTCGGGTTCATTTTCTTAGTTAGACTATTTTCTTTTATTCTAGATAGTTTTTACAACAAAATTCGACAAAAAATTGTTTTAATGTATCAGATTTTTCAAACGAAATTGCGTCCTCAATCTGAAAAAACACAGGGAGATAATAAGAACGGCGAGTGCATTGTTGTAGAATAATGCACGCTTCTGGCCTTCTTTGTTTATATAGAAAAAATTCCGATCGCCAGTAAAATGGATGTAGATCAACACACAAGAGTATAATCAAATACGTGATTTAATATGAACAAATGGCTTAGTACAGATAAAGGGAGAGAAATACATCATTTAGTCCGAAACAGGCAAAGTTCCGAATGTATGTAAATACACAGTCTGACACAGTCTGGCGCTACCACTTTCCTTTTCCTCCAAAATGTAAAACCATCATAGGGTAGACTGCCCTCGGGTTTTAAGGGGATTATTATGCCCCTGCACTTAAGTGAATCTAGGTTTGATTAATACTACAACAGTCACAGGGGTTTTTGGGGATTATTATGCCCCAAAATGTGCAAATCACTCTAGTACAGAACATAGTCATTTATCTTCTTAGGTAGGCACCGCTTTCGAGACGAACGACTAGATACATTGGACTCCGCAAAATGTGGAACATCAGTACAGTAAAAAGTCTGAAAACCGGACCCTGTCCGGACTTGACCAAAAGTCCGGTTTTCAGAGGATTCCGGTTTTCAGAGGTTTTATACATTTATTGATAATTATGATGTGCTTGAAAAATGACTTTGTTCAATCATTTTGTATTTACTTTTCAACCTTTTTTTCTAAGTTGTATTTTAATTTCTTTTTGCAATAAATGTCTTAAGTAATTTTATCATGCATTACCATGAATATAATTTTGCAAATCAGAATTTAAAACAACACATTGTCTGATATATATCTTTTTAATTGGCTTTTGAAATATGTAATTAATGGAATTTAGTATTACTATTTTAGCATATAATTAATATCCAAATAAAGTTAACTTCAAGATCAAAATTTTAAGCACAACTTGAATCAGTTTACAAAAGTTTCCCAATGTTTATTAAAAAATAACAACAGATTTAAAACATTTTGAAAAATCATACCTTAGTATACAGGGAAAGTCACAATTATGGTAAAAGAGCTTTAATTTAATTGCCAATAAGAAATTAACACACACTGACAAGTGTTTTCACACCTGCATAGATAAAAAGGAGGTGATCATTAATTTGTAATTGAACATGTCACCAGTTGAGATTATGTTTTAATCTATATTAAAATACACAGAATGTTGACACTTAAAATTGCTGTCCGGTTTTCAGAGGATTTTTTATGCATGTTAAGCATTAGAAACCATAGAAAATCGTCCGGTTTTCGGAATTCAGAGGTTCCGGTATTCAGAGGATTTTTTTCAATGAACATATCAGGAAAAAAAACGGGACTTTTAAAATGGTCCGGTTTTTAGAGGATTCCGGTTTTCAGAGGGTCCGGTATTCAGAGTTTTTACTGTATTAGTTTCCGAATCAGAGCCATTGTCAATATTTCCCTCCTGAGAATCACACGTAACCAATTCTGGATCATAGTCATTTGAACTGATAATAGGTTTCGGAGGTGGAATCGATATTTCCAAAGGGATATCTGGTGTGGCGGGCGGAACGTGAAGCATCTCTTGCTTATTCCTTTCGCTCTCTTCGTCAGAGTCGAACTCAATCGGGGATTCTTTCGTAGAAGCTTTGAAATTTGTCGTTACTTTGAAGCAATCGGAACACTTAACACGATAGGAATTGTTCCTGAGCTGGTAACCTATAAATTTACGAATATTACACCATGGAAACTCCAAGGTCACTACAATGTATCTTTCTCGAGCATTCGTTTTGTTGAGGTCTTTTCGAAGATAAAGAATATCGCCTACTTTTAAATCAGGAGTAACCGGAGTTTGATTTGAAGGGCATTTTGCTTTTTCACTTTGTACATGATTTGTCGATCTTTGAATTTGTTGAGATGATATTAATTTTTGATCTTCTACAGGAATTTGTCTATTTGAGAACTGATCTCTTTGCATCCACATTTCTCTGGAAGATAAGCCTCGTTTGCGAATGCGCGTGTTAAGACGGGCGGTTACTATCGCGAGATTCATGGGAGTTAGTATTTGATGAGGTGAAGAGTTTGCTCTAAGAATTTCACCCTCCAATTCCTGTATAGCCTTTTCAGCGACCAGGTTTTTGTTGAGGTTTTTGGCACGTCCTAACTCTATTGATATATGGTGTCGTGTTAACAACTGGTCATCTACCAATGCTTTGAAACCTGGAGCTGGATCGGTTCTAATCACAGCGTACGGACCATCCAGCGGGTGAACCTCTGCCAATCAGTGTATGATAGCATCCCGTAAGTCATGATGACGCTCACTTTCTAGCAACTTTGTGAATGTAAACGAGGTAACACATTCTCGAACTACTAAAACGAGT
Source organism: Ruditapes philippinarum (assembly GCF_026571515.1). Classification (NCBI taxonomy): domain Eukaryota; kingdom Metazoa; phylum Mollusca; class Bivalvia; order Venerida; family Veneridae; genus Ruditapes; species Ruditapes philippinarum. Next base: position 38,401 of record NW_026852466.1, read on the forward strand.
TGACGTTCCCGCTTCATTACATCGGCAGCAAAAGCCAATCCAACAGTTTCCAGTGGATCTTCGGAGCTTTGCTCATCCCGCATTTTTGGTGCTTTTGCCAGGGATGCACACTGATGGCAACCTTTAGTGACCATGTCTAATGATTTGTCCATATCCAAAGCATAAAAGTACCTCTGTACGACGGATTTTAATTGGCTGACGGTAGGGTGTCCCAACTTTATATGTATAGAGGTCAAAAGTCCGTCGAGAACTTGTCGGGGAACCACAATACATTCCTGACTTGGCATAAACGGCAGGTTCCTTTTAACAATAATGAGTCCATCTCGAGAGAGTGAGGCTATGTTTAAGTATCGCTTTATATCTTTTACATTTGTAAGCTTCTTTGAAGGTCTTGTGCCTTGGCGAAGATGCGCAACAGTACGGCGGAGATCAGCACACTCTGATTGAATGGATAACCAAGCCGATTTACTTGTAAACGGACATTTTACGGTTCCATTAAGAACATCCTCAGAAGTAATATGACGCACAACAGATTCTTCTTGCTGACTTATAAACAAACAAATTTGACAGTTTTGATTCGAACATTCGGGTGCGTTTCGGCTAACGAAATCTGATGGTGAGATTGCTGCTCCAGAAACATGGCGAATTGAAACTTGAAAGCGACTTGCGGTAGATAGAAATGTAGACACACGTGGACTTGATGAAAACTCCCCTCTGCAAAGCTTTTCAAAGGCTTGAACGCATGGCGTACTGTCGGTAAGTATGCATGTAGATGTGGACGATTGGATAATGTAGGGACTGAAGTGCTTTATTGAGGCAGCGATTGATAAGGCCTCAATTTCACATGGTAACCAACGATTCTGGTTCTGACGGAGTCTTGCGCTAAAGAAACCAGCTACATGAAGCATATCCTTCCTGTTGATGTAAAGAGTAGCCCCGAGACCTCTGCTTTTCAAAGCACCATCCGTTACAATCCATAGTTGATCAGACGGACGGGGAAGTGTTATTGAGCGATTGGAAGATAAGGCCATTTGAGCATTAAAAACGCACTTACTAGGTCGTCAGTCCAAACGATAGAGTCTTTTGATTCACCTCCAGCTATGACTTCTTCTAAAGGAGATAGTATTTCTGATGTGTTTTTAATGACCCGAGAAAGCACTTTGTATGCGCCTATGAATGAACGCATAGCAGTGACAGTTTTAGGCGGTTGGAATGTAGAAAGCGTTGAAATACGATGAGGACTTGCACGGATACTCCCCTGTTCCCATAACCAGCCGAGAATTGATGCTTGTTTAGGTGCGATAATAGTCTTAGTAGCTGATAAATTGAGACTGCATGAATGAAGCGCTTCCAATACACGTTCGAAATTTGTGAGCAACTCCTCTGGTGTATTTCCGCCACAATACAGATCATCTGCGATTTTAGCAACAGTACCATCTTGAACTAGGTGTCCTAACACTCTACACGTGAGTTCTTCAAGAGCTGTCTCAGAACCAGGCATAGAGAGAACTACATGAAACATTATAACAATACAACAAATTTGTGTAAAGAAGGCAGAAATAAAGCTAATAAAAGTAAAAAAAAGGACTACATTTTCTTCACCAATGCTCTTTCTTTTTGGAGTGGGAACATAGTTTTTTCTGCTTTCTTTCTCTATTAAGTGATTTACTGTTTTCCCCTCTCTGCTTTTGTCTTTTGTATTTCTTCATTTAAAAGCACCATTCTAAAATAAAAAAAATGTTGCAATTATTATAAACTTATCAATCTTGATACATGTATGAACATCATTAAAATTATTATTTTTACCATGATTATTATTAATATAACAATTATCATAACTAGAACTTTCACTAAATGTGATTAATACCCCCGCAAGACTGCTTCGGAAGTGAAGAAGTTACTAGTAACAGAATACCATGTAAAAGAATTTGAATAGAGTTATGGTTGTCGGCAATTTAAGATAGTTGTGGTTCTTGTATGTTGCATTTCCTTTCACTTTGGTTTACCATTGATGAACTTTTATTGAATTACTCTGTAATAAGTCCAGAAAGAGTTATGATTCTTGAGAACTGCTCTTTCTCTCAATTTGCTTGGCCATTGCATGAAATTTTATTGAATTCCAACAAGCTTGTGGTTTTGAGGTTATGCTCCGGCCGGAAAAGTAACAAAGAGCAATAACTCTATAATTACTGTACATGGAGTTATGGTTCTTGTGCACTGCACTTCCTCTTATTGTGTTTTACCATTGTATGAAGTTTTTTTTGAATTCAAACCAGTAGTTTCCAAATTATGTTTTGGACAAGGAAAAAGTAACAAAGGGCAATAACTCTGTAATAAAAATGGAGTTATGGATCTTGTGCACTGAACTTCCTCTGAAAGTGCCTGACCATTGTATGAAGTTGTATTGAATTCCAACTAGTGGTTTAAACGTTATGCTGACCGGACAATAAAAAAGCAATGGAAAAGTAACAAAGCGCAATGACTCTATAAGTACTTAAGATAGAGCTATGGTTATTGTGCACTGCACTTTCTCTTATTGTCCTTGACAATTGTATGAAGTTTTATTAAATTCCAACAAGTGGTTTTCAATTTATGCTCTGGACAAGGAAAAGTAACAAAGGGCAATAACTATGTAATTAGTCAAAATGGAGTTATTTTTCTTGTGCACAGCACTTCCTTTCAATGTGCTTGACCATTGTATGAAGTTGTATTGAATTCAAACCAGTGGTTGTCAAGTAATGCTCCGGACAAGGAAACTAACAAAGGGCAATAACTCTGTTATTACTTGAGATAGAGTTATGGTTCTTGTGCACTGCACTTCCTCTTATTGTCCTTGACAATTGTATGAAGTTGTTTTGAATTCCAACCAGTAGTTTTCAAGTAATGCTCTGGACAAGGAAAAGTAACAAAGGGCAATAACTATGTAATTAATCAAAATGGAGTTATGGTTCTTGTGCAGCACACTTCCTCTCAATGTGCTTGACCATTGTATGAAGTTGTATTGAATTCCAACCGGTGGTTTTCAAGTTATGCTCCAGACAAGCAAAAAGCAATGGAAAAGTAACAAAGGGCAATAACAATGTATTTACTTTGGATAGACGTATGCTTCTTGTGCACTGCACTTCCTCTTATTGTCAATGACCATTGTATGAAGTTGCTATGTTCCGTAACAAATTTGATATGTTTTGAATTCCAACCAGTAGTTTTCAAGTTATGCTCTGGACAAGGAAAAATAACAAGAGCACCGCTAGGCGGAGCATTATATGCCCGAAAGTGTTTTTTTAAAGTAAGGATGAAGCATTTGTAAGACATGGGAATTACCTGTTCATCCTATAAAATTTTACAGCTGTAGGTTGATTAATACTTAAGTTATTAATAATGACCTTAACCTTTGACCTTGTGACCCAAAAATCAATAGGGGTCTTCTACCTTATATGGAAAATCATCTTAAGAAGTTTGAATATTGTGGGCCAATTGGAACTTTAATTATGCTCTAGAAACTGTTTTCAGTATTAAGGTAATTAAGTGACTTTGACCTCGTGATCCCATAATCAATAGGGGTCTTCTACCAAATATGGACAATCATTCTATGATGTTTGAATATAGTGGGTCAAATGGAACTTTAGTTATGCTCCGGAAACTGTTTTTGGTTTTAAGGTTATTGTGACCTTGACCTTTGACCTAGTGACCCCAAAATCAATAGGGGTCTTTTCCCCAATATGGACAATCATCCTATGAAGTTTGAATATTGTGGGCCAAATGGAACTTAAGTTACGTTCCCGAAACTGTTTTCAATTTTAAGGATAAAGTGACCTTGACCTTTTGACCCAAAATCAATAGGGGTCTTCTACCCAATATGGACAATCATCCTATGAAGTTTGAACATTGTGGGGCAAATGGAACTTAAGTTATGCTCCGGAAACTGTTTTCAGTATCAACATGATAGTGACCTTGACATTTGACCTTGTGACCCCTAAATCAATAGGGGTCTTCTTCCCAATATGGACAATCATCCTATGAAGTTTGAACATTGTGGGTCGAATGAAACTTAAGTTATCCTCCGAAAACTGTTTTCAGTTTTTAGGTAATAGTGACCTTGACCTTTTGACCCCAAAATCAATAGGGTTCTTCTACATAATATGGACAATCATCTTAAGAAGTTTGAATATTGTGGGCCAATTGGAACTTTAATTATGCTCCAGAAACTGTTTTCAGTATTAAGGTAAAAGTGACTTTGACCTTGTGACCCCATAATCAATAGGGGTCTTCTACCAAATATGGACACTCATACTATGAAGTTTGAATATATTGGGCCAAATGGAACTTACATTATGCTCTGGAAACTGTTTTTGGTTTTAAGTTTTTTGCTACCTTGACCTTTGACCTAGTGACCCCAAAATCAATAGGGGTCTTTTCCCCAATATGGACAATCATCCTATGAAGTTTGAATATTGTGGGCCAAATGGAACTTAAGTTACGTTCCCGAAACTGTTTTCAGTTTTTAGGATATAGTGACCTTGACCTTTTGACCCCAAAATCAAAAGGGGTCTTCTACCCAATATGGACAATCATCCTATGAAGTTTGAACATTGTGGGGCAAATGGAACTTAAGTTATGCTCCGGAAACTGTTTTCAGTTTTTAGGTAATAGTGACCTTGACCTTTTGACCCCAAAATCAATAGGGTTCTTCTACATAATATGGAAAATCATCCTATGAAGTTTGAACATTGTGGGCCAATTGGAACTTAAGTTATACTCTGGAAACTGTTTTCAGTATCAAGGTAATAGTGACCTTGACCTTGTGACCCCAAAATATATAGGGGTCTTCTACCCAATATGGACAATCATCCTATGAAGTTTGAACATTGTGGGTCGAATGGAACTTAAGTTATGCTCCGGAAACTGTTTTCAGTTTTTAGGTAATAGTGACCTTGACCTTTGACCCCAAATTCAATAGGGGTCTTCTACCCAATATAGACAATCATCTTATGAAGTTTGAACATTGTAGGCCAACTGGAACTTAAGTTATGCTCCGGAAACCAAATTGCTTACGGACGGACGCCAGGGGGTATAACATAATATGCCCTTTTGGGCATATAACAAAGGGCAATAACTATGTAATTAGTCAAAATGGAGTTATGGTTCTTGTGCACTGCACTTCCTCTCAATGTGCTTGAACATTGAATGAAGTTGTATTGAATTCCAACTAGTGGTTTTCAAGTTATTCTCCGGACAAGAAAAAAGAAATCAAAAAGTAAAAAAGGGCAAAAGCTTTTTAATTACTTTAGAAAAAGATATGGTTCTTGTGCACTTCCTCTTATTGTGCTTAACCAAAGTATGAAGTTATTTTGAATTCCAAACAGAAGTTTTAAAGTTTTGCCTGGACAAGGAAAAGTAACAAAGGGCAATAACTATGTAATTAATCAAAATGGAGTTATGGTTCTTGTGCAGCACACTTCCTCTCAATGTGCTTGACCATTGTATGAAGTTGTATTGAATTCCAACCAGTGGCTTTCAAGTTATGCTCCAGACAAGCAAAAAGCAATGGAAAAGTAACAAAGGGCAATAACTATGTATTCACTTTGGATAGAGTTATGCTTCTTGTGCACTGCACTTCCTCTTATTGTCCATGACCATTGTATGAAGTTGCTATGTTCCGTAACAAATTTGATATGTTTTGAATTCCAACCAGTAGTTTTCAAGTTATGCTCTGGACAAGGAAAAATAACAAGAGCACCGACAGGCGGAGCATTATATGCCCGAAAGTGTTTTTTAAAGTACGGATGAAGCATTTGTAAGACATGGGAATTACCTGTTCATCCTATAAAATTTTACAGCTGTAGGTTGATTAATACTTAAGTTATTAATAATGACCTTAACCTTTGACCTTGTGACCCAAAAATCAATAGGGGTCTTCTACCTTATATGGAAAATCATCTTAAGAAGTTTGAATATTGTGGGCCAATTGGAACTTTAATTATGCTCTAGAAACTGTTTTCAGTATTAAGGTAATTAAGTGACTTTGACCTCGTGATCCCATAATCAATAGGGGTCTTCTACCAAATATGGACAATCATTCTATGATGTTTGAATATAGTGGGTCAAATGGAACTTTAGTTATGCTCCGGAAACTGTTTTTGGTTTTAAGGTTATTGTGACCTTGACCTTTGACCTAGTGACCCCAAAATCAATAGGGGTCTTTTCCCCAATATGGACAATCATCCTATGAAGTTTGAATATTGTGGGCCAAATGGAACTTAAGTTACGTTCCCGAAACTGTTTTCAATTTTAAGGATAAAGTGACCTTGACCTTTTGACCCAAAATCAATAGGGGTCTTCTACCCAATATGACAATCATCCTATGAAGTTTGAACATTGTGGGGCAAATGGAACTTAAGTTATGCTCCGGAAACTGTTTTCAGTATCAACATGATAGTGACCTTGACATTTGACCTTGTGACCCCTAAATCAATAGGGGTCTTCTTCCCAATATGGACAATCATCCTATGAAGTTTGAACATTGTGGGTCGAATGAAACTTAAGTTATCCTCCGAAAACTGTTTTCAGTTTTTAGGTAATAGTGACCTTGACCTTTTGACCCCAAAATCAATAGGGTTCTTCTACATAATATGGACAATCATCTTAAGAAGTTTGAATATTGTGGGCCAATTGGAACTTTAATTATGCTCCAGAAACTGTTTTCAGTATTAAGGTAAAAGTGACTTTGACCTTGTGACCCCATAATCAATAGGGGTCTTCTACCAAATATGGACACTCATACTATGAAGTTTGAATATATTGGGCCAAATGGAACTTACATTATGCTCTGGAAACTGTTTTTGGTTTTAAGTTTTTTGCTACCTTGACCTTTGACCTAGTGACCCAAAATCAATAGGGGTCTTTTCCCCAATATGGACAATCATCCTATGAAGTTTGAATATTGTGGGCCAAATGGAACTTAAGTTACGTTCCCGAAACTGTTTTCAGTTTTTAGGATATAGTGACCTTGACCTTTTGACCCCAAAATCAAAAGGGGTCTTCTACCCAATATGGACAATCATCCTATGAAGTTTGAACATTGTGGGGCAAATGGAACTTAAGTTATGCTCCGGAAACTGTTTTCAGTTTTTAGGTAATAGTGACCTTGACCTTTGACCCCAAAATCAATAGGGTTCTTCTACATAATATGGACAATCATCCTATGAAGTTTGAACATTGTGGGCGAATTGGAACTTAAGTTATACTCCGGAAACTGTTTTCAGTATCAAGGTAATAGTGACCTTGACCTTGTGACCCCAAAATATATAGGGGTCTTCTACCCAATATGGACAATCATCCTATGAAGTTTGAACATTGTGGGTCGAATGGAACTTAAGTTATGTTCCGGAAACTGTTTTCAGTTTTTAGGTAATAGTGACCTTGACCTTTGACCCCAAATTCAATAGGGGTCTTCTACCCAAAATAGACAATCATCTTATGAAGTTAGAACATTGTAGGCCAAATGGAACTTAAGTTATGCTCCGGAAACTAAATTGCTAGACGCCAGGGGGTATAACATAATATGCCCTTTTGGGCATATAACAAAGGACAATTACTATGTAATTAGTCAAAATGGAGTTATGGTTCTTGTGCACTGCACTTCCTCTCAATGTGCTTGACCATTGTATGAAGTTGTATTGAATTCCAACCAGTGGTTTTCAGGTTATGCTGCGGACAAGCAAAAATCAATGGAAAAGTAACAAAGGGCAATAACTATGTAATTACTTTAGATAGAGTTATGGTTCTTGTGCACTGCATTTCCCCTTATTGTGCTTGACCATTGTATGAAGTTGTTTTGAATTCCAAAAAAGTAGTTTTCAAGTTATGCTCCCGACAAGGAAAAGTAACAAAGGGCAATAACTCTGTAATTAGACAAGATGGAGTTATGGTTCTTGTGCACTGCACTTCCTTTCAATGTGCTTGATCATTGTATGAAGTTGTTTTGAATTCCAACAATTAGTCTTCAAGTTATGCTCCGGTCAAGGATAATGTTACAGACAGCCCTACCGACCGACCGACCAACCAGCGAGTGACTCCTATATCCCCCCACCACCCCCGCAACTTTGTTTCGGAGGTATAATAATTATCTTTTTTATCATTATTACATTAATATCATTATTAATATTACTTTTTTCATGATAATAGTAAGTCTAAAACTTTTAGATAATGTAAGTGACATAATGATACAATTTTGGAAATGATACAATTTTGGTATTTTATAAATATTAAAAAACATTAAAAATCATATGCAAACATAGCATTTATGATTGCTATATTCCGTAACAAATTTGATATGTTCTGTAACGGAAAGCTGCAACCTTACAACGCAATACCTGAATCATGTTATACTTCCAGTTAATATTGGACACTATTTTCATAAAAACTCACTAGGACAGTTTTATAAACAAACTGAATATTAGTGTTATAGTGCTCAAAAAAAGATGATAGAAGACTATGCTTCCGTAACAAATAGCCTTTGACTATTTGATAAC
>NW_026852467.1:0-28089 GCF_026571515.1 Ruditapes philippinarum
TATTAAAAACATTAGAAGAAATGGTTCATATTCCTACCTTAAAATTGAGTGTGCAAGCTAAAGATGAGTTTTTCTTGCAGAATAGAAGGTCTGACACATAATATGATCCTCTTATATAGGGTTAACCAACAAAATTTTAGGCAGAACGACTTCAAAGAGCATTACCCCGTTGAAATATGAACTGTTTTCATAACGGCTTATATGAATTTTTTTATATATATATATGATCAGTACATGTGCTGGGATTGACAAATATGCTTTTTATTTGGATTTTAAAGGCGTTTTGAGCTCCACACCTCAAGTGTCTGTGAAAAACTGAGTACTATTATATTGGGAGATCAATAAAAACAACTACATGTACAGTATATGAAGTTGAAAATTGGCAAAATTTATTATGCCATTAGAACAAATACATGTATCTATTAAGCAAAAAGATATAAAATATATATAAATGTTGATGTAAGTAAAGTAGCTTAAATTAATAACTTGATAAATATGTTCGAAGTGGGGTCTCCCTAATTACCGACAAGAACCGTCAGGAACCGACAAGAACCGACAAGAGCCTATATATTACAAATAAACAAATACAAATGTGTTTTTATGATTGTTAAACATGCAGGGCATATATTTTTTTATATTTGATAAGGTTTTTCTTGTATTTTTATAGAAAATTAAATATATGCGTACCGACAAGAAAAATTCGAGTGCAACGCGTACTGTTACTGTTACGTTGACACCGACAAGAAAGATTTGTTATTTCCAATATAATATAAATAATATAATCAGTTGCAAAAGTTGTGGTCAGAATATCTTATAAACATGTTTCAACCTTATCTGTAGTCATAAAATAGTTTTTCATGACATTGCATGAATGTATATGCAACCGACAAGAAAAAAACAGGGATCATGCGTAATGAAGATTTACCGACAAGAAATTGAGAACGAGCTGTAGTGTAGATGTAGAACATGTATATAATCTTTTTTTGTAATTAAATAACTTTTAAGACTTTAAACTTTCATATTTTAATGCATATAAGAAAAAATATTTGTGTTTATTCCATTTAGTTTTAAAATATATTTTAACAAATCGATTACCGACAAAAAAAACAGGGATCATGCGTAATGAAGATTTACCGACAAGAAATTGAGAACAAGCTGAAGTGTAGATGTAGAACATGTATATAATCTTTTTTTTTTTGTAATTAAATAACTTTTAAGACTTTAAACTTTCATATTTTAATGCATATAAGAAAAAATATTTGTGTTTATTCCATTTAGTTTTAAAATATATTTTAACAAATCGATTACCGACAAGAAAAAAACAGGGATCATGCGTAATGAAGATTTACCGACAAGAAATTGAGAACGAGCTGTAGTGTAGATGTAGAACATGTATATAATCTTTTTTTTTGTAATTAAATAACTTTTAAGACTTTAAACTTTCATATTTTAATGCATATAAGAAAAAATATTTGTGTTTATTCCATTTAGTTTTAAAATATATTTTAACAAATCGATTACCGACAAGAAAAAAACAGGGATCATGCGTAATGAAGATTTACCGACAAGAAATTGAGAACGAGCTGTAGTGTAGAAAGAACATGTATATAATCCTTCTTTTGTACTTTTTTTTCAGTTTTTGAAGAAATTGATGATGACTTAATTCTCACCACTGAGAAGAAAAGACGGACATCATGACGTACAAAGATGTGATCGATGTTATGCATTATACGCTTGTATTTGTTTAATGAAAAAAACATTGAAACCTATAAAATTTCGACCACAGGTCTCATCGATCAGGTTGTAGTTCATTTCTCCACTAGAGGTAAAGAAATAAACAGAGATATCCCCACTATAGGTTTTAATATTTTATTATCATAAAACTTACGGGCAGTTACGCCACGCCAGAGGTTGCAGAAAATTTTAACTTTTTTATTTAAATTTAAAATTATTTACATAAGTTACAGCACTGAAAATGTATTGTAGCTAAAATTGATAATGTTTGGTAAAGATAGGCCAATTATTGTGTATTATACATATGTATTCATATGCTTTTTAAGTAATTTCGTATCTCAAATTAAACATTCTCACATCACATAAACCATTATTTTATAGTCAAGTATATAATTTTTTATAATATAATTCATGTCATGTGTCATTTATGTATTATATGTTGTATTTGTATATTTAATATGGTGATAAGCTTTTTATGCTTAAACCAAGTAATAAAGTTTCTGTTCTGTTCTGTTCAATGTACGAATTATCTCTTCTTTCTCGAAATTGTTTTCGCACCTTTTCAGCCTTAAAGTTTTCACAGCTTTGATTAAATTAAATCGCTCAAAGTTAACTGAGTGAGAAACACACGCGCACAAGCTTTAATTGAGTAATATCAATCAATTTTGTTTGAGCAATCAATTTTGAAATTTGTACTTGAAAAACCTAAAAAAAAATTTTTTTTGGCCCTGAATATGTTATATGTATATATGCTAATACAATAATTGAATTGAATTTATGTTTTCGTCCATTATTTTATTTTATTTCTATATCCTTATTGTATGCTTTACCGATGTATTTGTGTAAAAATTGTAAATGGATTATAATTGGATAATTTAAATGGCAGGTATGTAAAACTTTATATATGAAATATATTTTGATACAGTTATGAAATACTATTATTTTAAACAACTATAACTGATCACTTTCATTAAATATGTTATATCATGCCTATACATAATATCTCTTTAAAGAAAACATGATCATGAAGCATGATAATATTTCTTGTCGGTACTGTAGGCATGAAAACACTTCTTGTCGGTACAGAAATAAATGCCTAAATGTAGGATATTTTGTAATCAATGACAACGAAATGTTTTAAAATTATTTATTGAATAGATAGGCTGACAATAAATTATTTGAACACATTTAAAAACCTACGCCATTGATAGCAATAATGAAACTTTCTTGTCGGTATCCGCGAATATTCTCATATCATTATTCATTAATGATGATATTCTTAATTGAATTAGAAAACATTTAACATAATAATTATTATTTATAATACAACATAATCTTAATAAAAATAATTATGATTTAACACTTATACACAAATTCTTAATGTAATATCAATGATACGAAGATGGCCGAGTTCTTGACGGTGAGAAACTGAGACTGACTTCTTGTCGGTATAGATATTTGCCTATAAACATGGTTCACAACGAATTTATTATGTTTTTAATGTAAAAAATATTAGGAATTGTTATTTTTAAATGATGAATAAGTGAAATTAATTCGTATTTTCCTATTTTTACTTCTTGTCGGTTCTTGTCGGTTCCTGACGGTTCTTGTCGGTAATTAGGGAGACCGTCGAAGTGTATTTATTTCACGAAAAGAGTTCCCTTTTGTTATATTAGTCGGGTGAACTTTTCCAGCAGTATATTTTATATTCATGAATTGCAATGAGTTATATTTTTTGATATACTGGCTACATTTTGCTTAAACTGGGAAGAGACAATCAGCTAATCCCTGACTTCCCTGTCCATGTTACAATGCGAGAGTCTGACCATAAGGAACCCTTTTTCATCTTTTGGAAAATTAATTAGATAGTCTGACCTGAAACTGTCAGTATTATTCTGGGTCTCCATGTTGCGGATATTTATTGACAAATTGCCCTTGATAAAGGGTAAGTTAAACTGTTTAGTAATGTTTTAAGGGTAATAATATTTTAATGAATACATTTTATATGAATGCTGTATTAAAGACTTCGTGACAATTCATTGATGTTGTTTTTCATTTGTTTTCGCGAGTAGTTTTTCATTTGTTTTCGCGAGTATGACTTGATTTTCGCATTGCAATAGTCAGGGATAGCCAAATTAGTGAACCCTTAACGGTTTGACCCGTTTAACAGACTGTTTGTATTTTTTAATACTGTCAAACCTTTCATTGGATAGCCCTATACATGTCTATGTCGCAGTTCATAAGATGAATGTCTAGTGGGTTCTACTAAACACTGCTAAGGACTGCTGCAGTCTTTAGCAGTGTTTAGTAGGACCTTGTCTAGTGGCCACTGTGATTTCAGATACTTGAGACCTGGACAGAGGGTCTGGAAAGACACAAATTATGTGCTTTCAAATAATTTTATTACAATTCAACAATCGAGGCTCTCGTCAACAAAATCTTTCAAAATAAGATTCATACTCTACGGGTTATCTCGGACTGGAACAATTTACCAGAAGTGGTTGTGAATGCTCCTTCACTTAACAGCTTTAAAAACAGGTTGGACAAATTCATGGGAGCAATTCAGTATACCACCATACCGGATCAGAACTGGGTACAAAGCCATGGGGGGGGGGGGTTATAGAAGACGATGACGTCTTGCGACCTCATCTCCAGTAAAGTAAAGTAAAGTATACTTCCCATTTTGTCATTCATCATTTTCAAAAATATTTTTATCTCTCTATTATAGGAGGCCATACGTGGAGCAGATGTGTCTATTATTTACAAATAAGTTCAAACAGAACATTCTCTAAAAATACAAACTCAGAATTCAATGAAGGAATCAGTAGATTTTCCGAAAACAATGAAAATGTTAAGAACATCAACCAAAGATTGGCTCCAAAACCTGACATGCAAAAGAAAGAAATATCAAAAGAGCCAATAAGCAAAACAATGGACAGAAACCCAGGTAACATTCACTTATTTTGGCTTTTTAGGCCCCGAAGGGAGGCATATTAAAATCGCACTGTCGGTCTGTGCGTCCCGACTTCATTCTTATCCGGACTGTAACTTTGTCATTCATGAATACATTGAGGGATTTTGAAATAACATGGCACAAATGTCTACCACAACAAGACAATGTGTTGCGGCTAATTCTCATGTCTGTTTGTCTGTCCGTATGTCCCTACTTACACAACAATCATGTCCAGACTGTAACTTTGTCATCCATGGAGGGATTTTGAAATAACTTGGCACAAATGTCTATGTCATAACACATTCTGTCGCATCCAGGAACCACATCCGTTCTTCAAAGGTCAAGGTCACACTTATATTTTGAAGGTTCACGCTATCAAAATTAAGAGATTACAGGTACAATAATACAAAGATCAATATTAAGCAATGAGTTGCTTTCATTCTCTTTTCTTTTCATAATACCTGCATGCTTAAGAAATCTTTTCCGGGGGCATTCGTCACTTGGGTGACAGCTCTTGTTTTAGCTAACCTGAGGACTTGTGAGCTTTAAAAATTGATGGTTGTCTTTACCTTTTTTCCTTTAAACAACTTGGCAAAATTTCATAAAACTTGCCCAAAAGTTTTCAAACAGCTCAAAATACCTTAAATTTGGCACTATCGGTTTGTTGTGTAGAGTAAGACGCTAAATAAAAATATTGTACTGGTTCTTCAATAACACTGTTGACTTTCTGATTACTGGAAGTTTCAATAACATTGTATAATTTCTGATTACCGGAAGTCAACTCCTATTCATTTAAATCAAACATTACATTCTAACATGCTTCACCCTATTGGCCTATTCTCCTGTCAAACAAGTAGGACAGTCAAGTGCATTATTACATGATATATGCACACCATAAAAAAAGAGTGCTTGCACATCATATGACATCAAATATGGTGTCATTAAACCAAATGATGTCAGGGTAAATTACATCTAGACTCAATGAAGTTCAACATATTTTTATCAAGACTCGTTTTTATTTAAAATTATATAGCAATATTAGATGGTTCATGTTACTACTTTTAGTTACCTTGAGTTGAATAATCAAGATTTGAAAATAGGATACTTTTTTTCAGAGGAGTTGTACCGGCGTTATTTTTTGAGACCAGACCAGCCTGAAAACCCTCACCTTCTGAGGGTAGCGATCATCGGAGCACCTAATTCTGGCAAGTCTACGTTAATCAACACCCTCACGGGCTGGAAGGTAATGATGGTTATGCTGAGTATTTCACATGATATATATTATATTAAAACATAATGATGTTAAAGGCTTATTTGTAAGGTTAAGATTACAATTGTTATAGTTTTTGTTCAGCTGTACATGAGGAGTGATGTTACAGTCACTTATTCTTTAGTTATTAAGTATTCATGCAATGATATAGCTACTAAGTGTTTATGCAATGATATACCCAGTATAATTGTTAATGATAATTCATATATTGTTCCGTATCATCAACCATATCATCTGTATATACGTGTATAATTAAAGATTCTAACACCAGATTAGCCGCCCTTGTTCACCTTACTGTCCAGTAAGAAAGTTAGGAAAGTTATCCAGGAAAGCCAGTTAGGAGGATGGATTCCTGAGATATGGCCAAGACTTCGTGTTAAAATCAATGTGAATAACAATCTATACCATCACCTGGTCTCATTGATGCCTCAGTCCTTTGTTAAATGAAATACACAGATATATAATAAAAAATGGACTTAGCTTAAGATATAAGAAAACTTTTAAACTTCTATCCAAAAGATGTTATCCGCAACTTCGCAAATGTGGGTTTTTCCCCCGAGTAATCCATAGGTACAAACAAACTTTTACCGTTAAATAGCTTTATGTTGCACTATCAGTCACAATAAATTTGTCAACCTCATTGTACCTACGGATAAGCTTGGAAAAACCCCAAATATTCTTAATACCGGAGTAAGTCTTTTAGAAAAAAAGGGAATTAAAAATCATAGGGTGTACTTATTCATAATGAATATTTTCAATTTTCAGCTGAATTCTGTATCAGCGAAAGTACATACAACAAGACAAAATGCGAACACAATGTTTACCATGGAAAATACCCAGATTGTAAGTTAATCTATTTTAATTATTCTAGAAATGTTATGGCCACCAGTATATTATTATAAACCCATAGCCTGCTAAATAGTTATGTTAAAATAAAATAGACTTGCCCATCTTTCAATCTTGACAACCAGGCATGGGGCAGCTGAGGTCTTCCTCCACCACTGAAGCTGGAAAGCTGCCCTTTACAGTATTGGTATGACTTTTATATTTAAAATCTATCTGTGACCCCACAAATTATAGAAGTTTATTCATTTAAAAAAGAGTAAGGACTCGGGCCACTTTGAACTTGTAGTGAATATTAAGACGAGAGCTGATTTATTCATCTTTGGCATATGTGTCTAGACTAATAATATCTGTCATGTGGGTAGGTTCCGGAGGGACTAATAATCCTATCCAAACTGCAATCATATGTCGGATATTTTTTCTGGAATATTATACCATATTCCATTATATTTTAAGCTCTTTAATAAATTAAACAATGTTTCATGGAAATTTATGTCATTACACCTGTAACTATTTTCTTACAACAGCATTTGAAATTACAAATTCTTGCATAACGGTAAAATAACGTCATCCTTACTGTGCCATTGTACACCACGTGACTCATCAGGCACCCCCCATGCCAGATAAAATTTCCAGCATAGGCAAAATAAATGTGAATGCCAGTCTTTTATGCAATAACATATTTTATTTTATTGTACATAGAAAAATGAATTGTGCTATAATTGATTATTATATTTATATATGAGAAAAAATTCTAGAAACTTTTGTATAAAAATAGTAATTGTGTCTTTGATTAATGTACAAACAAGCAAAATTGTATCTGATCAAGTTGTTTTGTTTTAATCTTGTAGATATTTGTTGATACCCCTGGAGTGCTCAGTAGGAAAGAAAAAAACAGGTAATGTAATCTGTTAACATTAATTTGAGCCACATCAAGACAAAAACAACATAGTGCGTTTCCATCTGCGCAGACTGATCAGGATCCATGCTGTTCGCTATTAGTTTCTCTACTTGTAAAAGGGTTGGTTAGCGAACAGCATGGATCCTGATCAGACTGTGCGGATGCGCAGGCTGGTCTGGATCCATGCTGGTCGCAAACGCACTATGTTGGTTTTGTCATGACGCGGCTCAATATATGTTACAGAAATAACTCATTAAATTCAGTTCCTTATTTTGTGAGTTCATTAGAAGGTCTCTCACAAAAATGTGCTTGTAGTACTAGAAAAAATTGGAAACTCTAACCCTGGCTGGGTAAAAATATCCAAATCTGTAGGGACTGTCAAAAGAAAAAATTCCTAAGACTAGTTTTTATACGCCCGAAAGAATTTCGGAGTATATTGTTGTTTATGCTATCTTGCTAAGTGTGTTACTGAAATGGCATTTAAGACAACAAGATTATGAAGAAGAAACGACTTGACGCCCAAGGCTATCTTTGTTAGGTGTGTCGCTGAGGCTTATTTTATAACAAATGTATTGTTGTGTGTTTTACAGGCATTATTGTGAAGGAAAAATGTTGTCAGAACCACAGAGAGGAGTTGAGGAGGCCGACGTTGGTAAGTGGGTGTAATCTTATTTACATATACATGTATATACTCATTTTACGGGGCACTTTGTTGATTTTCTGCCCTGACATATTTATTCAATAGAAGCTTTTCTTATATGGAATGCTATTTTATTAGAATTACTTTCTCCTGTCCTGTCCTGATGTTTTTATTCCCCACTTTAAAGTGGAAACATACTGTAATAAAGTCATTCCATTGGTCTAGATCGAGCTGTTTGTCTATTTGTATATCACCTCTTCTTTGTCCTATCAATAACTTGAGACTTGGTAGGGCCAATTGATGACCCTATTAATAGTGAGGTCAACAGCCAAGGTTAATATGGCCTTGACCACTAAGAGCTTGCCTGAGCAATAACTAGATAACACTAGTCTTGAGCCTACAATCCTAAGAGACAATGCAGAGGAAGGTCATGAGCAGGAAATGATTTTGAAGTCAGTAGGTCAAAAGCCACTTTGGCCGTAACAATTGAAACTTTGTCTGACCAATAACTATAGAACACTGGTCTAAAGTCCAATTGAGGTTGGTCTTGGACTAATACATAATTCTGATTGATTTTGAAATTTAAATGGATAGGTTAAAGGTTAAGGTCATGGTGGCATAACTGGAGAACACATTTGCATATTGTAGGTTGGCTATTAAGTGACCCCTATTGATTAAGGTCACACTGGAACTATGAACCTTTCCAGAAAAGACATAACTCTAAGTTACTTAAACTTAATAGGGTCAATGCCAAGGCCACCAGATGCTATATATTGATATGGAGGTCAAAGGTCAAGGTCACAGTGACATTTTTTTTGAACTTGTATCAATAACCTGTTTATGTTACTTTGGTTGTGTAGGGATTGTATCTGTTCATGAAAAAATTACCCAGTTGTATAAATTTGTGAACGTCTTCTGGTTTGTTACCAGTTGGTGTTGTGGTGGATGTATCAAGCAAATGGACACGGAACCAGCTGCACAATGAAATATTGAAAGTGCTGTACCTGCATAGAGATGTCCCATCTTTTCTTATCCTAAACAAGGTAAAGTAATTCCATTCTGTAATATCATAAATTATATCAGATGATATATGTAGATGATGCAATGTGTGTATTTTACAATTGTTACTTATCCTAACAGGCTGACAAACTTTGTACCATAAAAATTAAATTTCAGTTGCACTCTTTATCACTGCAGTAGGTAATGAGAGAGGATTAAAATGAAAACAGGTCTGGTCTAATTCATAGAGCTTTTCTTCTGAATAAAAAATTACAACAGTTCTTTATCAAAATGGAATACTGTCAATATCTACATTTTACCTTAGTGGTAACATGGGTCCTCTGTGGCTGAGTGCTTAAGGCCACTGACTGAGAACTATTTGCCCCTCACTGCTGTAGGTTCAAATCTTACCAGGAACTTTGGCTTCTTTCATGTGAGAAAGCTAACCAGCTAGCATACTAAAGGTTTTACTCGGTGTCTGCTAATGCCTGGAGGGGAGTCTTAAGGTCTTTCTCCACCAGTAAAGCTAAAAGGTCACCTTCTGACCTTTAAGGTGTTGGTGTGACTTTAAACCTAACAAGCAAAAAATGAGCCGCGTCACGACAAAACCAACATAGTGCGTTTGCAACCAGCATGGATCCAGACCAGACTGCGCGGATCAGACCAGCCTGCGCATCCGCGCAGTCTGATCAGCATCCATGCTGTTCGCTTTCAGTTTCTCTACTTGTTAAAGGTTTGGTAAGCAAACAGCATGGATCCTGATCAGAATGCGCAGATGGTCTGGATCCATGCTGGTGGCAAACCCATTATGTTGGTTTTGTCGTGATGCAGCTCAAATTATGTTGTAACTATTTTGCTGTTTTATTATTGATATACTATGCTGATGCTTAAGTACAGTATATCTTTTAACAGGTCTTGAATGACATTAATTTAAAAAAGAACATATTGATGTTTGCTTTTTGTTAATTTTTAACAGATAGACGTCTTAAGAAACCATCACTTGACAAGGCAGCAGAGATTATTGCTGGATGTTACGAGATGTTTAACAGATGGTAAAGTTGGCGGCAAAAAATTTGGGAGATCAAAAATTGAAAGACTTGGACAAAAGAAACCTGACAAATTATTTGAATTGCTAGAACAGAAATATGGAGCTCTAAAAAACAAACGTTTGAAAAATGTGAGCAAGAGGAGTCATAAAAAAATTGAAATTGATTCCAGTCAAGATTTGGCAACACAATTTAGTGAGATTACCAAAACAGAAGTGAGTAAATATCTAACTACATGGTTACAAGTGGATTTTAAGGCGAGGGGAAAGGAGGCTATAAAAGTGGATAGGTCAACGAAACCTGAACCTGTGAGAGAAATTGAAAAAGATGTTGTAGAAGGGATACACAAAGAGAAATTTGATTCAAAGGCAGTGCAAAAAAAAATGTTAGGAATATTTAATCAGTTCCATAAAATAGACGAAACAGAAGATGTAATAAGTGAACAAGGAATGTCTTCAGCAGATGTTGAACTTACTGACGATGACACTGGTGAATTAATAGATAGTTCTTCTGATATTGTTGATTTAATGAATAATTCTTCCAATACTGGTGAATTAAAGAATGATTCTTTGGACACTAGTGAATTAAAGAATAATTCTTTGGAAGATTATGCTAATGTGGTGATGTCATCTGCCTTGAAGGAGGAAGTAGGTGAAACTGAAAATGTAAATACTGTGAAGGGTGAAGATCTTGATAGAGAAGTGGAGAATAAGCTAGAAGGAACTTATCTAATAACAGAGTGTGAGTTATCTGAACTTGAGAAAGGTGAGTTCAGTGAAGACAAATCTGACTCGGAAATTGTAAAAAATGAATTTGAAGAGTCATATCAGTCCGAATTTTTAACTCGTATTCTCTCGAGACCGCATGAATTTTCTACCGATGAAGATGAAGCTAGAAAAGACGAAGAACAAAGGAGGGATAAGTTAGAAATATCGGAAGAAGTTGAGGAGCTTAAAAAAGCTATTGAGGCAGTCAAAGACAAATATGGTTGGCCACGTTTTGATGCGGTTTTCCCAATCTGTGCCTTAGATGGACAGGGAATAGATTCATTAAAGGTATGAGTACTTTAAACCTATAACCTGCTGAATTTTTGTAATGGAATTGTCCTGTCTCTGGAACAGTTCATTTAAAGTTTTAGGGATGTTTTTCTTTTATGGAAAAGAACAAAAACTTGGAGCTGCTTTTCAATATAGATTCTTGTATTCTTCACACTTATGCAACTGCCTCCGTGGTCGAGGGGTTAGAGTAGATGACTTCTAATCCAGTTACCTCTCTGGCGTGGGTTCGATCCCCGGGCGATGCTTTGGTAGTTTAGCGCGGAGGAAGGTAGTCTAGTACTGGTGTAAATCTCCAGGAACGATGGTTAGGAAACTACCCGCCTATATGACTGAAATACTGTTGGGAAACTAGTACTGGTGTTACTCTCCAGGAACGATGATTAGGAAACTACCCGCCTATATGACTGAAATACTGTTGGGAAACTAGTACTGGTGTTACTCTCCAGGAACGATGATTAGGAAACTACCCGCCTATATGACTGAAATACTGTTGGGAAAAGGCGTAAAATGAAACAAACAAACAAACTTCACACTTATGCTGGCAGACTTTGCTCTATACTGGTGACAAAGTCTTAACATTTTCTGTTTCTGCAAGTTAAAAGATACTCCATGAAATATGAAATATGAAAAGATATGCTCATATTTGCATAAAATATTTTAATTACAAAAATTTATTGAAATTATGAAATTCTTACAAAATACGTCTAATTTGAATAAAAGAATGAATAAACTACATTTTTGTATGTAGAAGCTGTGTTCCAAAAGTAATCACAAAAAGGTTAGGACTTGATCACTTACAACAAAATGCATATTTCAATATCCTCAAAATTACAAGTGACGGTGAAGATAGCACACAGAAGTAATTTTGTGTATTCTGAATCAATCCGTGTTAAGTGTTTTGTAGAATGTATATTAGCTTGAAAATTATGACATTTGTATCATTGTAAGTAATTGTCTTGCAGGATTACTTGTTTAAAATGTCGAAACCAGGGGATTGGATTTTTCATAGCAGTGTTATTACGGATCAGCATCCTTGGGACTTAGCAAAGCAGTGTGTTATACAGAGCTTTCTAGATCATGTGGAAGGTTATATGCCATACACTTTCAGACCGGTAGGTTTTGCTTTTGATTTAATGGTTTCTTCTTGAAAATAAATCTTCAAAAATTTTGTGTCTTGGGCCTAAAGAGGTTGTCATGTGGGCCCTATTTTTCCTACATTTCATTTTTTTTTACCTTAGCTCTATTTTTCCTACTTTTCTTTTTAATTTTTTTTTCATCTTAACCCGTTTTTCCTTCTTTTCTTTACTTTTCGCACCTTAGCTCTACATTTCCAGCTCTAAAATCCCTTCATAGTAAGATGCCACGGTGTCTTACAGAAATCACAAAATTGATTTTTTTATGTTGATAGATAACAACATGTTGTTAAACAACAGAATTAGTTTATTTTCAAACACTGCAAAACAACATGGTTTTTATAGGGTTTTATGCAAAACCTGTGGAGTTTCCAGTGCCTTTGATTAGGGCTATGCTCTGGACTATTGTGAACACTTGTGACCCTTAAATACCCCAGCTAAATATAATTAACTATTTGAATCCATTTCCTCATTTTGCCTTTCTGCAATACCCCTTGCTGATTATTTATTTACAAGTCAACATATTTTTTAATTTGGATATTGTTGTTTTACCCTTTCACTGCCATAGGGACGGGATATGCCATCCCTATTATTTTCGGCGTATTTGCCATATGGACGGCTTTTGCCGTTTCTATAATAATAATAATAATAATAATCATAATAATCATAATTATAATAATAATAATTATAATAATAATAATAAATATATAGATAATTATACCATCAACAATATTTATTATATACTAGCAGATTTGGAAACATATATAATTATTATAATACTAATAAAAAAAAATTGATAATTATATTAATTAATAATATAGTAATTTCTTAGAAAACCTTCTGGCAAATAGGTGATCAATAAATAAATAACCCTCTGGCAGCGAAAGGGTTAAAGAGAGATAATAGATTGAGAGTGTTTACAGAGTGTTTATTTTAATATAAGATACAATGTAAGGTATTGTTTATTATTGTGACAATAATCACTTTTATTAAATACATGTAAATGAAACATTGAGAAATATTGATGAAATAAAATGTGTGATTTCATTTTCCATATTTTCACTGTAAAAAATTATTTTCCACAGCAGTGAAACATATTTTCACTGGTGTCTTGCCGGACTACTTTCTGCTATATAAAGATAATATACAAAATTTAAGGGAAAGTCATTCAAATTCTGAAATAAGAGAAAATGTATATAATAAACAGAAAATTCAAGTTTTTTTCCTACAAATACAGGATTTATTTTCATCTTGAGGTATGAAAATTATATGGCTACTGCCACTCATGAAATATTTATTTTCATACCACTCAATAAAAATAAATACTGTATTTATAGTAAAAAATTGAATATCTATGTATTTGAGTATAATTATAACAATAACATAACATATAAGGACAAGACAAGACACCAGGCCCATTGGGCCTTTATGTCTCCAGTATGATGAAATGAAGTCAATTTTTTTTTACACAAATTGAAATATATATATGAGTATACATAGGATAAATATGAAGTACATGTACATACTGCCGAGCATCAGTAAACTGAAATGTTAAATTATATCACTTTGTTATAGCCGAGAAATCATTCTAAATCTAAATTTAATGAGATACACAAAGTTTTGTTTTTATACCCCCAAAAACTAAGTTGGGGGGGGGGTATATAGGAGTCACCCGGTAGTTGGTCGGTCGGTCCAGCGGTCTGTTGCATTTTCCTTGTCCGGAGCATAACTTGAAGACTAATGGTTGGAATTCAATATAACTTCATACAATGGTCAAGCACATTGAGAGGAAGTGCAGTGCACAAGAACAATAACTCCATCTTGACTAATTACAGAGTTATTGCCCTTTGTTACTTTTCCTTGTCCGGAGCATAACTTGAAAACTACTGGTTGAAACTCGAAACAACTTCATACAATTGTCAAGCACAATAAGGGGAAGTGCAGTGCACAAGAACCATAACTCTATCTAAAGTTATTACAGAGTTATTGCCCTCTGTTATTTTTTCATTGCTTTCTTTTGTCCGGACTATAACTTGAAGACTAATTTTAACTTCATACAATATTCAAGCACATTGAGAGGAAGTGCAGTGCACAAGAACCATAACTCCATTTTGACTATTCAATATAACTTCATACAATGGTCAAGCACAATAAGGGGAAGTGCCATGCACAAGAATCATAACTCCATCTTGACTAATTACAGAGTTATTGCCCTTTGTTACTTTTCCATTGCTTTTTTTTGTCCGGAGCATAACTTGAAGACTAATAGTTGGAATTCAATATAACTTCATACAATGGTAAATCCCATTGAGAGGAAGTGAAGTGCACAAGAACCATAACTCCATTTTGACTAATTACAGAGTTATTGCCCTTTGTTACTTTTCCTTGTCCAGAGCATAACTTGAAAACTACTGGTTGGAATTCAATACAACTTCATGCAGTTGTCAAGCACATTAAGAGGAAATGCAGTGCACAAGAATTATAACTCCATTTTGACAAATTACAGAGTTATTGCCCTTTGCTACTTTTCCTTGTCCGGAGCATAACTGAAAACATACTGGTTGGAATTTAAAACAACATCATACAATGGTCAAGCACAATAAGGGGAAGTGCAGTGCACAAGAACCATAACTCCATTTTGACTAATTACAGAGTTACTTTTCCTTGTCCGGAGCATAACTTGATAACTACTGGTTGGAATTCAAAACAACTTCATACAATGGTCAAGCGCAAGAACTATAACTCTGTCCAGAGTAATTATAGTGTTATTGTCTTTTGTTACTTTTCCATTGCTTTTTTCTTGTCCAGAGCATAACTTGAAAACTACTGGTTGGAATTTCAAACTATTTCATACAATGGTCAAGTATATTGAGAGGAAGTGCAGTGCACAGAAACCATAACTCTTTTTTGACTAATTTAAAAGTTTTTGCACTTTGTTACTTTTTATTGTCCAGTGCATAACTTGAAAATTAATGGTTGGAATTCAATGAAACTTTATATTATGGCCAAGGGCAGTGAGATGAAGTGCAGTGCACAAGAACAATAACTCTATTTGGACTAATTACAGTTATTGCCTTTGTTACTTTTTTGTCCAGTGCATAACTTGAAAACTAGTAGTTGGAATTCAATACAACTTCATACAATGGTCAAGCGCAATAAGAGGAAGTGCAGTGCACAATAACCATAACTCAATCTTCAGTGTTTATAGAGTTATTGCCCTTTGTTCCTTTTCCTTGTCTTTCTGGACTTATTACAGAGTAATCCAATAAAACTTTATCAATGGCCAACCACATTGAAAGGAAATGCAACATACAAGAACCACAACTATCTTTAATTGCCCACAACCATAACTCTATTTCAATTCTTTACAAGGTATTCTGTTACTAGTAACATCCTCATTTCCGAAGCAGTCTTGCAGGGGTATTAATCACATTTAGTGATAGTTCTAGTTATTTTTGTATATGAAAAATACTGTACAGTCATCATGGTCCAAATTGATAGGGAAAACGTAAGCTGCGTATTAATATGAGTATTGAAACGGCTTGAGTGAAAAAAAGAAGAGAAAAGTTATTTTATCAATGTTTAAACATATGATTATTATAGATAACTTTAAGCAATTGTTACAATGTAACACCTGTTCCTAAATAAACATATAATTTGTTACAGGAAATAGTATATTGGGATGTTGATGAGCACAACCGTCTGAATGTATCTATGGAAATTTTTGTATCAAACAAATTCGAAATGGTAAGTTTTAACCAACAATTCTTACTGTACAAGGATCAAAAGATAAAAGGGGACTGTGTACATGCAAAATAGTCTTATATCTGATTAGGGGTAATGGTGCAAAATAGTCTTATATTTGAACAGGGTTAAGGGTACAAAATAGTCTCATATCTTAACAGAGTTAAGGGTACAAAATAGTCTTATATCTGAACAGGGTTAAGGGTACTAAATAATCTTATTTTTGAACAGGGTTAAGGGTACAAAATAGTCTTATATATTAACAGGGTTAATGGTGTAAAATAGTCTTATATCTGAACAGGGTTAATGGTGCAAAATAGTCTTATATATGAACAGGGTTAAGAGTACAAAATAGTCTTATATCTGAACAGGGTTAAGGTTACAAAATAGTCTTATATATTAACAGGGTTAATGGTGCAAAATAGTCTTATATCTGAACAGGGTTAAGGGTACAAAATAGTCTTATATCTGAACAGGGTTAAGGGTACAAAATAGTCTTATATCTGAACAGGGTTAAGGGTACAGAATAGGCTTATATCTGAATAGGGTTAAGGGTACAAAATAGTATATCTGAACAGGGTTCATTGACAGTCTTTCATTGTTTAACATTCTTGAAGCTGATTATGATTAGTAATTAACTGCTGAGGAGCAGAAAAATGTTAGCTCAACATTGAAGTTATAAGGAAACATGAAACTAGCCATTCAGGGAAAGGGCATTAACCTCTGTTCTTCCAACTTATGTATGTAAATGCACCTTGATGAGTCCGACTAAGTTTTAGTAACAAAATGTCAAAGGTCAAGGTCGCAGGTTTGTGAAACTTTGTATGTTATACTGTAATTACTTGTAATACTTATAAATGTAACACTTGACCTTATAAATATGCAAATAAGTATGTTAACATGCCACTGTGACAGGCAAATGGAGTGGGACATAGTGTCCTATGTGACACATTTCTAGTTTATGATGTTCTTGAACTATATGAGCCTCTGTGATCTGTTGAAGAACCACTATCGTTATATATTGTATAGATTGATCCAAAATCCAACAAAATTATAGTGTGTTTTCAAACCCTGATGAAAAACTTTAAACAGAGTTTAGGAAATTTAGATATTAGTGAATAACATTTTGTGAGAGTCAGGTTTGACTTAATATCGGATATGACTCATAATTTATGCAGATATGACTTTAAATACTGGATATTTTCAAACTTCCTGCTTTTTAGCTCACCTGTCACAAAGTGACAGGGTGAGCTTTTGTGATCGCTTTTCGTCCGTCCGTCCGTAAACTTTTACTTTAAATGACATCTCCTCATAAACCACTAAGCCAATTTCATCCAAACTTCACAGGAATGTTCCTTTGGTGGTCACCTTTAAAAATTGTTCAAAGAATTTAGTTCCATGCAGAAATCTGGTTGCCATGGCAACCAAAAGAAAAAACTTTAAATATCTTCTTTTAAAAAAACCTAAGAGCTAGAGCTTAGATATTTGGTATGAAACATCTTCTAGCAAGTGTCTACCAAGTTTGTTCAAATAAAAGCCCTGGGGTCAAAATTGGCCCCGCCCCAGGGGGTCATTGATTTTCCCAATATGTATATAGTAAAAACTTAAAAAATCTTCTTTTAAAGAACCCAAAGAGCTAGAGCTAAGATATTTAGCATGAAACATCTTCTAATGGTCGTCTACCAAGTTTGTTCAAATAAAAGCCATGGGGTCAAAATTGGCCCCGCCCCAGGGGGTCATTGATTTTTCCTATATGCATATAGTAAAAACTTAAAAAGTCTTCTTTTAAAGAACCCAAAGAGCTAGAGCTAAGATATTTAGCATGAAACATGTTCTAATGGATGTCTACCAAGTTTGTTCAAATAAGAGCCCTGGGGTCAAAATTGGCCCCGCCCCAGGGGGTCATTGATTTTTCCTATATGCATATAGTAAAAACTTAAAAAATCTTCTTTTAAAGAACCCAAAGAGCTAGAGCTAAGATATTTAGCATGAAACATGTTCTAATGGATGTCTACCAAGTTTGTTCAAATAAGAGCCCTGGGGTCAAAATTGGCCCCGCCCCAGGGGGTCATTGATTTTCCCTATATGAATATAGTAAAAACTTAAAAAGTCTTCTTTTAAAGAACCCAAAGAGCTAGAGCTAAGATATTTAGCATGAAACATGTTCTAATGGATGTCTACCAAGTTTGTTCAAATAAGAGCCCTGGGGTCAAAATTGGCCCCGCCCCAGGGGGTCATTGATTTTCCCTATATGAATATAGGAAAAACTTAAAAATCTTCTTTTAAAGAACCCAAGGAGATAGAGCTAAGATATTTAATATGAAACATGTTCTAATGGATGTCTACCAAGTTTGTTCAAATAAGAGCCCTGGGGTAAAAATTGGCCCCGCCCCAGGGGATCATTGATTTTCCCTATATGAATATAGTAAAAACTTAAAAATCTTCTTTTAAAGAACCCAAAGAGCTAGAGCTAAGATATTTAGCATGAAACATGTTCTAATGGATGTCTACCGCTCATGGCCCTCTTGTTTCATATTTTTTCTTGCTATGCGAAACATCCGTCCGCTAATAAACAAACTTTTAAACTTATGCTGTGTTAGTTGTTTGCATCTTTTCATGTAATATATAAATATTTTATAAAATTATTCTAATTTTTATAGATAGTGGCGTCTAGTTTACCAGAATTTACATATTCTTTTGCAGAGAATAATCTTGGGTAAAAGTGAATCGAGGATCTCGTCTATAACAGCAGGTGCCCGCCAGGCTCTCATGGACACGTTTCAGTGTGAAGTTCGATTCAAACTGGCCATTAGAGTGCACAAAAAGAGAGGCTCTAAATAACTTTTCATATGTGTCAAGAGAAAAAAAAATGATGTTATTAAATATAGAATTGAACATTTAATTATTTTCTTGTACTTCTTTCTTGGAATGTACAATGTATACCCAGATAGAGCTCTGTCTTTGTGCATTTGAGATATAAAAAAAGAAGAAAAATGTATGCTTTTAAAGTTGCCCTGGGACAAAAAAATACTGAGATAGGCAACTTGCGCTTTCTTATCGGTCACTATCTTGGTGTTGAATTGAAATTAAGCGATCAGTATTATTTTCTGCCCCAGAGTTAACAGTTTAATGAAATATTTCATTTCTTATTTTTAAAAGTAATAAAAGTGTAATTGTCTTTGTTTCTGC
Organism: Ruditapes philippinarum; assembly: GCF_026571515.1. Taxonomy (NCBI): domain Eukaryota; kingdom Metazoa; phylum Mollusca; class Bivalvia; order Venerida; family Veneridae; genus Ruditapes; species Ruditapes philippinarum. The sequence continues at coordinate 19,511 of NW_026852467.1, forward strand.
AAAACTTTATCATTGAATTTGCAGATCCAATTTATGAAATAAAAACCAATTTAAACAATCGGAATTATTTTAGATTTGTCTCCTATGTACTTGTAGAGTTTCTTTTCTAACGGGAACCTACTATGAATCATTTTACAAGGTCTCCTGAGTTAAGGGCATCTTGGACATCTATTATTATACTTAATGTAAGTCAGCTGTTACAGGATATAATAAAATTATACTTATTTTATAAATCTCAGCATTTACTTACTATTTGTCTACATGTACAAATTTTGTAGCTATGATGGACAATAATACGTACCTGCTGTGTGTTTTCATACTGATGTGTTTGAAGTTCAGATGCGAAGTTTGGACAGAAAAGGTCCAGTAGTTGCGATTGAACCAATAAAAATGCCTGTGTCAAATTTGGTCTGAAGCACTGTATAAAATCCCCCCACACACACACACACAAAATTGTTCAAAAACTGTAAAAAAAAATGGTAAAAGTAAAATTCATCTGGTGAAAATTATTATTTTTATTATAAGTGGCAGTGTTTTAAACGCTGAAGTCAAATAACACAAAAATGTAATGAAAAGAATTTGTCAATAAATTATTGAATTCAGTCTAGTTTTTACTGTATTAATATTCAGAACATCCTTCGGTAACAATTAAAGCGTTGACACTTGGCCAAAAAATATATATGTAGTTGAGTGTGTTGACCATTATTCCACGGTCATAATTTTATATGTGAAGGAACTGTACATCACGGTCTGATTACATGTATTGGTTTGTCTGGTTTAGGTCACTATATGGCGATTTTCCATCTTTGCTGGTCAAGGAAGACATCAGGCGCCCTTGCATGCATTGTTTCAGGCCCAAACGGGCACCTGTGTAGAACCATGAAGGTTCCATAAGCTAGCGCATGAAAGAATCCATGGTTCCTGTCGGGATTCGAACCCACAGCGGTGAGGGGCAAGTGGTTTGAAGTTAACGACCTTAACCGCTCGGTCACCGACGCCCCATATTGGTTGCTTGTGATTTAATTAAGACAAATCAACACTAAATATCATTTGGCGACTAATCAGCTTTACTTGTTGTTGAGAAAGACTTTGGGTACTTCCTCTTGTATTCGAGTTACCTTCCGTAAGTTTACTTCATGAAATTATCTCGTGTCACTGTTAGGATTCGAACACACGGCGATGGAGAGCAATTGATTTGACAGTACTTGGCAATGGAGAGCAAAACAGCATGCTTTGAGATAATTTGACTTCAACTACCGGCTTGGGGTACTTTCATTGAGAACGCCTTTAGAAGTTGCTAGAGGTTATTGTGGTACATAGTCGTACATAAAAGATATATTCCCACTATTATAAATCTTTTTTTTCGGGCGAGACTAAAAATGGTGCTTTACATCGTAACTCGTTCAAGAACCAGTTGTTTCATATAGATCGCAATAATTTCAATTTCCGTTGCAAAATAAAATACTGACAAAACGCATATGACACTTCAAATATTGTGCAGATAAAAAACACAACATTTTAACACAATATCAAGTATGACCATTCGGAGGTTTTGAAAAAAAATACTTATCACATTGACCTAATTTGTTGCATATTCGTTTTACTTTAAACTGTCTAAGATATTAAATTTCCGTTATTATTTATTCACATTAAAGTTTCTAGATACAAGTTATCTAACCACAAGCACTTGTATTGTGCATATGAACTCATGACCTTAGTTATCTAGAAAACCGGAAGTTAATAGTTTACATCCTTGAAAACTAGACACAAGGGATGTAATGTGTGTTTAACCGAAACTAATTTTATCATGAATTGTAAAAAGATTTTAAACGACGCTGTTTTAAGTGTTAAAAGCATTTCGTTTGTTAATCAGAAGGATTAGATCAAATATATAAACGCGAAAACACTACAACGTTGAACTGAAGAAAGAGGCGAATAAGTCGACGTCAAAAGCGCCAAACGTTACGCGACATGCAATGACGTCATTTCTTACGGCGGTTGTAATTTCAAAATGGCGACCAACTATGACGACAGGTCCTAAAAAGTATAAATATTGATCTTTTTATGATGAAAAGGGAACTTACTGACGAAACAAATATAAGGATCTGTGGTAAATTAACAAAAATGAAATAAAATGGCATATTTATCGGTTCCAACACGACATGGCAGTTTATTTCAAAATGACAAGACCGCTGCAAAAGTTTTCGAAAGGAAGCGTGCACAGAAAACTGACGAATATTTCAATAGAAACACCCGTAAAAGCTTTTCCGATGACGGAGATAAAGTAACAGTTAATGTTGGAGGTAAAAAATTCCTAACTCGAAAATCGACGTTAAGAAATGTACCAGGTACAACGCTGGCAACTTTAGATGAAACGAGTGAACATTATGATGTACTTGCAAAAGAATATTACTTCGACAGAAATCCTTTTTTATTTACATATATTTTGGACTACTATCGCACCGGAAATATGCACCTTCCGAGGAATGTATGCGCGTCATCTATTAGAGAAGAAATTAAATTTTGGGATCTTGGTGACGGCTGTATTTCTGAATGTTGTCGGAAGTTTTATTTCGACGAGTTGGATGATTATACAACGTATGAACTGATTAAAGACGAGTTTTATAGTTTACCAACTTACACTGGCGCGTCCTCAGATTGCAGTTTAACTATTGAAAGTAGACTTCAAGAATTCAGAAGAAGGGCATGGGTATTCATTGATAACCACGAGTCTTCAATCCCTGCAAAGGTATACATTTGTTCATTTAAGATTTATGTTTGTCGTCTGATATCTACAGTAACAAGAACACATTGCACTGGACTTTTAATTTCGATATAGATTTATAACCTTTTTTGATTGGCGGCGCGAAAAAAACATGCTTATCTAAAATGCAAACGCTGCTACCGTAATTCTTTATTTTTGCTTCGTTATTTGTCTGTTTAGCCACTGTAGTTTATTATTCTCAACCGTAATATATTAGTGTCGCGACCGTCATTTTCTGTTCTTTACCATAATTTGTTAATTTCGATACCTAAGTTATTTATTCTCATCCTCCGTAATTTCTTAGTGTCGCTTCGGCAATTCGTTATTAGCTAATAACGCTATCAAATTTTTTTTTTCAGCGTAATTTCTTTTTGTCGCTACAGACCCGTAATTCATTTTTCTTGATGGTAATTTATTAGTGTCTTTACCGTGATTTTTTTTATTCTCTAACGTAATATGTAAGTGTCGCTACCGTAATTCTTTATTCTCTACCGTAATATGTAAGTGCCGTAATATGTAACTGTCACTACCGTAATTCTTTATTCTCTACCGTAATATGTAAGTGTCGCTACCGTAATTCTTTATTCTCTACCGTAATATGTGAGTGTCGCTACCGTAATTCTTTATTTCCTAATAGTTCCGCTACAGTAACTCATTATTCTCTACCGTTGTTAGTGTCGCTACAGTTTTTTATTTTTCTCAACCGTTGCTACAGTAGTTCTTTAAACTATACAGAAATTTCTGTCGCCTCTGAATATTGTAATTTGTTCGTGTCATATCCTTAATTTGTAACATATATAGTGCTGTATCCATTATTATTCATGTATGATATTCTTTAACCGGAAAACTTTTGAGTATAGTTGATATTTGCCAAGTATTTTCCTTTAACAAACATGTTGTTTTCGAGTATACATTTCCGGTATTTACATTCTTATTCAGGAAATCACGAAGTTTAACAGTCATCCTTTAAGTTAAACAAATTTATTAATTATTATACATGGTATACCTTTAATATAAGATCTCTTTCTTACATATCATTTAAGCGGGCATTTGGAGTCCTTTAGCATGGCCCATAACATTTGGTAATATTTTACTATACATCACGAATACTAACCTTTTTCAAAAAAAAAGTTAAACACGTGACACAATTGATTATATAGTTAAACACAAATGTATACATTCAAATGCAGATATTTAAAAGTAATTTTGATAAGCGCTTAAAACATTTCAAAATGATGCAAAAAGTGCTTAAAACACTTCAGATTGATGAATTGATAAAATATACTTCAAATAAATTTGCGTATAAAGATATTTTTTTACAGTACTGTGCATGATTCTGTGATATATTGCTTGTCAGTCTAAGTCTTTATATAGATTGTTAGCTACGCTACTTCCGCTATAGTTGCTGGATGAGATAAAGTAGTCCCAAATAAATGCGCGCTAATGGTCGTAAATAAAGCAACGCTAATACCTTACGCCATTGAATGGCAAACACTTGTTGGGTGGGGGTCAATTATTTTACTGCCACTCCCTCAACCTAACCCCCGCCCCTCTCCCCCTCTCCCACTAATTAGCACAGAGCCAGTCCATTCTTTTAAAGCTACACGCCTCCAAAGAGTCAAAATATTTCAATACAATCAAACTTTGGGAAAATGTACTAAGATGTAAGGAAGAGAAAAAAGTTTCAAGATTCAAGTGATATTTTACATATTATGTGCGATATCAGTATTTACAACTATATTTCTACTACGCTGCAAAGCATATTTTGACCACTTTTTGGTAATTCACGTACGTGGTTTGTAAGTGTCATTGATAATGTGTGGATTGCTTTTCTTTTTTTTTATCACAATATTACACATTCAAAAACATTTTCAAAATATTCATGAAAATTAGTATGAATCTGGAGGCGTGCTGCTTTAAACCTTGTGGTCCCTTTCGGAAAATGAAACCTTATATATGTCTTTCGCATTGCGTGTGAGTTTATTTTTTAGTTTTTACGTATCCGAAGCAATCCTTATATATACATACAGACCCGAGGACATGCGGATCTTTACGTGTTTTGGCATCACTTTGGTATCTTAATTAAAGAAGTAAGGTGAGTGTTTTTGCTAGTGTTGTGTCATAAAACAAAATATGAAATGGTAGTCGGTATCACTTTTTTCAACTATTGTGATTGGTTGTCCTTTTTTCTCCTGTGATGTTTAAATAAAGGGATGAATACATGATATAATGCACTTAAAATGCCAAACTAAACTGTTTTTTAAATGAAGTCAAACATTTCTTGGTATCATTAAATGTGACACACAAAATATATGACTAATTGTGAGATTTAATGACAAACTTCAATTAACTGATGTTTATTTATTTCATATTTTTAATGCGTATATTTTTTACCCGAATTGATATAGATACATATTGTATTTTTTTTCTTCTCATATTTAATTACGCTAAACATGCAAAAATACAGGTTCTCGTGTACACGTTTATTTGAAACTTTTTACTTCCCGTTCAGACAAAACATATACATTCTAAAATACTAAGTATAACTGAAAATAAATATTTTTACCAAAAGCTAGAGGTGTAGGGTTTGCTTATGACACAGTGCATGCATCTTGTTGTAGAGAGTATAAATTGACTGCTCATCGACTATCATTTCAAAATTTATGTCACACTATACTAGCAAAAATAAAATATCACCAAATGAAACGTAATTTGAACTGATAATAAATTTACCTACACGCATAAAAAGACGAGTTTATTTTCCCCAAACGTGATTAAAGAACGGAGCGAAATACTACGAAAGCGGAAAGGGGGTGATAAAAGTTTTAACCGCCTTTTTACTAGTTTTCTATTCGTCGTCTCTACAACACGGCATGCGGTCGGGAGCAGTCTCTCGCCTCCAGCTTGAAATTTGCTGACAATTCATTTTTTTTTCCGAGCTCATTTACTCGCGAATGATTACACGTTATATGACGTCAGGTGTTACGTTAATAAACCATATGTCGTCAGAATAAAAACTTCTTCTATTATTGGTTTAATCTGATGTACTATTACATGGAAGCGTGTTAGAATAAAAGATAACGCCAAGGTCCGTTAACATGTTTAAAGGAAATGGACTTTTAACTTTTGTGTCCCATAAATGCTTCTATATTGTTAAGTGTTGCAACGCTTTTCACTCTAATCGGGCATAGAATAGCATAAAAATATTTTCAATTTATTTTTGAGTATATTTCTTAAGTATGTTTAGAATATCTTTCTAAGTAAGAAAATCAAAATTAAAGTCTTTAGCTTTTCTAGAGCTCAAAATCATGGCCATTATTTTTGCTTTTGATGTGCATAAATTATGAATTAACGTTTTTGTGTTTATCTCTCCTTTTTCAGATATTTGCAGTAATCTACTACGGTCTTATTATCCTGACAATACTTAACCTTTTCATCTCGACGGTTCCGTCATTGCGGCAGCCATTACAGAAGCACGTGCTCATCCGGTCAGCAGACGACATTGTACCGGAATTCGAATATTTAAACAGCATCAATGGAACAATGAAAACCCTTCTTTCAACCGACCCGCCAGACGGTCTTGTTATATTGGATGTAATTTGTCTCATATTTTTCACAAGTGAATTCCTGTTCCGGCTTTTTGTAACGCCTTCATTGCGGCAAAGTTTCAAAAGTTGGTATACTTTGCTGGATATTCTTTATCTAGTGCCTGCATGGACTAGATTAATAATCGACGTTTCTAAGCCATTTTTCTGGCAGCAGGGGTCCAAGAATACGACATTCTTGATAATACTTGACGCCATGGTGGTACTGAGAGTGTTTCGAATATTCAGACTCTTCCGCCATTACCGCGGACTGCGGGTCCTACTTTTGGCAGTTAAAGCGAGCGTTAGCGAACTTATGTTACTGGTAGTGTTTGTCCTCTTTTCTCTGACCATTTATGCGAGCCTTGTATTTTGTGCGGAACAATACAACACGGATCAAGAAAGCGGAAGTGACACATTTTATAGCATCTTCTACGGACTTTGGTGGGCTTTGATAACTTTGACAACAGTCGGATATGGTGATATCTATCCGGTGACAACAATAGGGCGAATAATCGCCTGCTTATGTGCAATAACTGGACTACTGATAATCGGTATGGTCGTACCGATTATCGCTGGCAATTTTCATCTTTACTACGGATTTCGTCATGCCGGATGTGAAGATTTTGAACTATTTAAGCCAGACTTTGTACCCACAGAGAGCGAGAATCCTTTACCGGATATTGAATTTGAAAATTATGTTCCAAGAGACCGACGTCTATCATGGGTTCCTGGTAGTGTGGAACAAGTTGAGGGTGTTTTCAGGTCCATGAGTCAAAAAAGCTTTAAGGAAGTCAATGGGGCGATTCCATTACAAGATATAAGAACTTCCAGGACAAAAGCCAGATTTCCGTCTAAAAAGAACAATACTGTAGTTTCTCCAGATGTACCGGAAGTAGAATTGAGGAACGCCAGTCCAAAATGAGGCTCATCACAGGGAAACTGGCTAAAACAAACGATATCTGACCAGGAGAAAGAGGCCATCTTTAGCGATCTATATACCTGACTAGCAACCGGAAGTGTGTTGAAGTATGTCCGCTTCAGATTGAAAATGCCAAACGGAAGTTATAAATTATTTTGAAACATTAAACAGTGACTAACGATTTGTTCAACTGTTACATACATGACTGTATTGTGCTGTATTTCCACAAGATTACTGTGCAGATTCAATGTAATTTTGAATGTTGCTGCATTTGTTATACGTACAACACGTGCAAGTGTTTTTCTTTTCTATTGTACATGTACTGTAGCACTGTAATTTTGATAATGTATAAAAATATGTTTACATAGAAATATATGCCTATAGTACATAACCATTTAAGAATTGTTTATGATATGTATACATGTAGTTTAATTAGGGATACAGAACCCTGATTTTAAGAAAATTTCAAAAAGTTTTATAAAAAAAATCCAAAGGACTTTAATTTACAATTAAAAATTAATTACTGAAACCTTTTTAATGATTTTAGAGGGAAAAAAATTTAAGACTTTTTCTTGAAAATCTACAAAATATAATGAAGAAATATCATTTGAAAATTCTACAAAAGTTCATCGTCTGTCAAATATACATGTATGGGCGAAATTTATTGCAGTTGGATCATTAACCAGTCACATATTTGCTATACATTATATGATTTACCAGCTAAACCAACGCATGGGGAAATAAACTAAGGGTTTAAAAAGGGGAATAAGAAATGAAGACAAGAAGACCACAATGGCCCTTATATCGCTCACCTGATTATGTAATTATTAAGGCTCTGAATTAATATTTTTAGCAATCAATAAAAGGCAGGCATAAAACTCACCTTGGGCACTTTGTGCGCAGGTGAGCTAAAAACTGGTTCTGGAACACAGATTCTACGTTTGAATATTAGTTTTAATAAACTTTTTTCACTGGTAATATGACCACGTAGATGGATGACTGTATCGTGAGATTAAATAATCCAGGTCTATCGTATATAAATGTCACAATTAAACAACAATTTACCATTTCTTTCTAACAAAATGTTCATAAAGCTATTTTATGAATGTTACGCTGACATTACAAACACAATAGATAATATAACGTCACGTGGGTCCAATGAAAATTAATGTTACGATAGAGAAGCTACATTTTGTTCTATTTTAGCAGGGTCTTTCAAATAGAAATTTGAAAGACCTTGATTTTAGCGAGTTTTAGCATTTATTTTGCTTGGACCAAATTTTCAAAGCTTTGCTTTATGTTTTATGAA